>NW_028300865.1:2100000-2387500 GCF_049000335.1 Polistes dominula
CTCTTCTTCTCTACACCTTTCTCTCTATCACGTAGACCCAGCACAGCACAGCACAGAGCGCGGTGTGTAGGATATAGAAACGCGAGAGAGTAAACGAGCAAGCCAACGCGTGAAAGAGTAAAGAGAAAGGAAGATGGAAAAAGAATGAGAGGAGGAGGTGGTGGTGGTGGAGCAGGAGCAGCAGCAGGCACTGGCTGCTGTTATCTCTCGCGGCCCTCAACGACTACGACGACGACTACGACGACGACGGTCAACCGTGAAAAATGACTACGGCCAGGAAAGAAATATTTTACGGGCGCCGTATGGACGCGTTACACGAGCCGCGGTTACGTACGCATCCTCCTCATCCTCATCCTCTTCTTCTTCTCCCTACGCACATTGCTAATGTAAGAGTATCCCTTCTTTTTCTTCTTCTTCCTCACCTGCCTTTCCATTCCTTTACATCTACCCAAATTGTTCATACTTCTTGCAAAAGACCTGTCCGACTTCAGAATGAATTACAACACAACTCTAACTTATCTATCGATCAGTATCAGATCAACGATTAGAAAACACTCGGTGATATCTAACGAGAAATATAAGGAAAGAGAAAATTCTTCCTCATCCTCCTCCTGCTCCTCTCTTTCGAAGCTTACCTACACCGTTGTCGGATCAGGCCGTTTCATTCGTGAGAAAGAGTAAACGTTTCCGGCGTTACTTCCGCGCTTGGAATCCCACGACTGGTGGGGCCGTGCCACAGACGTAAAACTCAAACTACCGGTAGTGAATCTGTTCTGCCAACAGATCCACCAACCACTATTTCCGAAAACCCTACGAGAGTTTTCTATTGAAAATACATTCGCCGTACATTGAATTTCAATATATAGGATGTATCGCAAAAAACAAAAGAACAAAAAACATGGTAGATGATGATGATGATAATCCGTAGCAAGATTTATCGATAAAATTGATGACCAACCATTCGTTCGTTTGTTCGTTTTTACATTTCTCAGAAAGCATAAGGAGTATAACGCGTTCTAGAAGAGAACATAATTTCTCTCTGTTTAATTAGATGCAATTAAGCGTCCACCTTATCTTAGCACGCCGCAACTCTTTTCCTAAGAACCTAACCGGTGGTGGGTACCCCAAGAAACCTAACTCTTATTCTCGTCGCAGTTTTTCTTTAACGTGCCGAGAGATAAATTCCTAGCTCGTAAACTCGCGCTTCTTCTTTCCACTTGGCAAGAGGTAATAAGATAGACAAAGATATAAAAGGGGAAGGGAAAGAAAGAAAACTTCCGTCGTTTCTTGATCCTGGGATAGTAGTCGTCGCACTAGACGATTACATCGTAATCATCGTCTTTGCTAATGGCTCGTAACGATCATTTCTTCGTATCTATCTTTACTTTGACACGATTCGAACTTTAAGGGATAGATATTTCTACTACAATTTCCTTCCTTTATATTTTAACTTAGAACCACCTATCTATGATAATATTTCGCCAAAATGTTGAAAGAAGAGATAATAGCAAGTGTAATCTTTGAAAAGTTACTCACCTTATTATGTGGCAACTGTGTAGGCACGTAAAGAGGAGGATCCAATCCGGGATTGGTAACCGCATGACGGCCAACGATTCTATCCGCTGGTTTAGCGTCGTAACCTTCCGGTTGACCGATGTGGAAGCCCTTGCTCTTTACCCAAAACCTAAACTTACTGTTCTCTGCACTGTTCACTTCCTCCCCTCGCAGAGTTCGCAAAATACGCGCATACTTTTTGATCGTGATTGTTTTCGTCTTTGCCAAGTCACCGTAAGTCTTTATCACCCAGGGCTGATAGGCATTGAACATGCCATCATTCTGAAACTTCTTCGGTAGTGCCACGCTATCCGTCTGGTTTTGCCCCTTTTGCTGTGCCGAACCGTAACCATTCGCATTCACGTTCGCCGACGGGATACCTGGAAATGCCATCGTCTTTACACCGGTGGAATTCGAATCAAGATTCGTGCCGGTGGTTTTATTGGTGCCGTAACCAGAGGCCAGAGAGTTCGTGGCGTTCGAAGAGCCCAAGGAACCGCTGGTCATGTTGGATATATCGAGATAAGACACCGACGAACTCTTACCGAGATTCGTCGCGTTCCCAACGAAGGTTGCCATTGACGTAGACATGTATGGTGGTATCGATGTCGTCATGCCAAGGTTGGTGGCACAGAGTCCGCTACCTTGCCCGTTCGTCATAGCTAATCCCGTGACTGCAGCGTAAGTCGACACGTCCGACATGTTTGAAGTGGCTGTTGACCAATTGCTCGCTGGAACGTTCGAAGGATGATCGCCATTGACAACGTTCGAATTATTATTACCAGATGATGACGATGATGATGATGACGTCGATGATGATGACTTCGTTTGATTGCTCGATCTGGAAATGGAACTCCCACGACTCTTGCTCGACGAATTAGTCTCCGTCAGGGAAACTAATCCGGAATTATTGGAGGCTGACGATGAGCTCGAGGAAGCATTGCTTTTGCCACCGCTGGTGGTCGTACCACGTGACTTCTTTGTCGGTGGCTCCTCTCTAGAACCATTCACCGAATTTAAGTTCCCCTGAGATGGACTATTGTTATTCTCCGATCTGGAACGTTTGCTAGAGGCAGAAACGTTCGTGGAAGAATGACCAGAAGGCGTTGGCGAATTGTTAACCGGTACCCTACGGCGAAGACCCATCGTCGCAGTCGCCATAGTGCGATTAATGCATTTAGAACGCACGTGCGCCCGATCTCGTCTGCTGCGTGCCTTCTCGTACACGACGACGACAACGACGTTCCTGACAAGAAAACCGACTTTTTAGTTAGATCGGCATTCGTTCGTTCGTTTCGTTCAGTCGGCACGACTAACTATATTCACGGTACTCTTCAATTGTTTCTTTTTCTTTTCCTTATAGAATCCCAACGACTTCCGATCACGATATCTACCAACAATTATTCCGTTCGTCGAAATGATTCAGGAAATCTGTTCCAATCGATATGAGAAGAAGAGATGATTTTTCTTTTCTTTTTGTATTTTTCTTTTTCCCCACAGAAGGAAATCCCGTGTCCTGAAAAAGAAAAGAAATAGACGAGACGTGAGAAGAGGAAATTAGGTATGCGCGATTAAGCGGCGGAAACGTTTAAACGGGGGCGTCGCTAATGGACTGCCAGCAGCCGAGTAGGCGGGGGCTACTACTACTACTACTACCGTAGGAGGGGTAGATTATAGCTGCCAGAATATAATATGTGGCAGAGATTCACCTGGAAAATTGACTTTCGGTCCCGATCGTTATTCCTCGCGAAATAGACTTCCCTACTACTGCAGAGCCTACTTTGCCAGCAAACACCGATTACCACCAACGGGACAAAAGATTACTTTTCAAAAAGCTTACAATGGAAACTCATTCCACCACATATATATATATACCTTTTTTTTATTCTCAATTAACTTCCGAATGGAAAGCAAGAAAAGTCAACCTTGTCTCAATGCATTGTTCCCCACGTATATCGCATAACTGTTTCGAAAGTTGTCGTCATTTGTTGTTGGGAAAGAAAGGTCGCGAATCCTCAACAGACAGAGAAAGAGAAAACAATGATAAAAGTATTTTACACGCGGAAGAAGAGACATGTCTCTTCTTGAAAGTATAATTTGCAGTATGTTAAAAAAAAAAAAAGTAAGAAGATACAAAACGTGAGAGGAAGAGTATTAACGCAAATCTAATTTAATAAGACTGATCGAAGCCGTCCCGACGCACGATAATAGTCTCGAGGCTTAATGGCCTTGCCGCGATGTATCCGCACGTTCCTTCATTCGATGGTGGGCGCGAAAGTGACACTCGCTGCGGGGAGTAGTTAAAGGCATGCGAACGACAAGGCAGCCAAGTTAAGACTTCGCCAACTATCCAGACGAGAATGGGCATCAAGTGTCTCAAGAAAATTTGTTAAAGTCACTCTATCTTTCTTTCTGATTAATCCATGATCATAAGATTTCTAATATCGATCAATAATCTAATCTAACAGAAGATTCAAAAGCTCATTAACGCAATTTAACTAATCGTAACATGTGTAACAAGATATTAAAGCTAAAAGTTAGAAACTAGTTGATCTGAAGATAAAAAAGAAGGGGGAAAAAGGTCGGAAGTGAAAGAATTTTGGTGGTGTAGTCTAAAAGAAAAAAAAGGAAAAGAAAGAGAAAGAGCTGTCCCGGGAAAGGCACAGGCAGATTGTAAGGTCTCGGGGCAGCAGCAAAGCAGCACACGAAGCCGCGAGTCACGTAGAGGCACGGGATCGGCAAGTATTATGGCGCGCGTCCCTACACGCATATACTGTTCCACCTCCTCCATAAGAGCTTCACCTCCAATGTCTCCTCCAGCACCAGACCAGACCAGACCAGACCAGCACCAGCACCAGAACCACCACTACCACCACTCCGTTACTGCTATTGCTGCTTACACCACCTCCACCAGCAGCACTACCTCCACCTCCACCTCCAGTAAAAGACCGGAGACCCCGACGCCGCAACCGCCGTCGCGTTATACGTATTACGCGGCAGGCAAGCAGGCAGGCAGGCAGACAGACACAAGCAAGCAAGCAAGCTACTAACACACATATAACGCAGCAAACGGCTGCCGCGCACCGCACCGACCCGGTGTCACGCTACGTGCTTCCTGCCCGCAGGCCGTGGCGCGACGAAAGGCCTTATGTCCGCCCGCCTCGTGGGACGCTCGTGATCGCAATGTGTAATCAAGCTCGCCACGGCTGCTGCTGCTGCTGCTACTGCTGTGTATTACCGCGTAAAGCGTATACTGCGCATAGGCTTCTGCCTTACTCCTCCTATATACCTATATATATAATATGTATATGTGTATGTGTAGTGTGTAGATGCACGTATGTGATCATCCAAGCATATCTATCTATGTAACGCGTTCATGCATATATATACATATATATTTATGGGTTCATATATAGTAGGAACTAATTCATTTTTAGTTAAAATTGTTCAAAGTGTCTCTCTTTGATTGCTAAATGAAATCTGAAGAAATTTCTGAAGGATACTTTTGCTTAAACCAAATTTATATTACGTATGTATGTTATATATGTTATGTATGTATGTACTTATATACAGGACGGGCCAATGCCGCACCCGAGAGTCTTTTTGCGATCGATTTCCCCGCGAGCCGGCAGATGATACAATTATAGAAGCCAACGTGGCTACTCTATGAGTCCTATCTTTGGAACGAACAATGGATGCCCGTAGGATAAAACCGATTGAGCAGAGCGGGTAGTTCTCGAGATAGCTTTTCGCGCGATCCGTTCACTCGTTCACCCGTTCGGCCCGTTGTTAACGGCTTTCACATCTCGACGATCACTCCGTTAATCGATCGTAGAAAGCAAACGCGATGTTCCCAGCTATATTCCGCGATATATTATATCCCTTTTTGTTTTTAAATCTTTCCACCTGGATTCTATCTATCAATACGTTTAGATACAATCTTTTTTATCTGTTGTTAGATTATTATTATCAATGATCCATCAAGATTAAGATAAGAATGATTAACACAAATTAGGGTGATGAACCCAACAAAATGTTGACGCGTTTTATTCCGTTGTTTTAGACAATGTTCTTTTGAAGTCAATAAAATTTGAACACAAATTAGGATGATGAACCAAAAAAACACGTCTTATTCCGTTGTTTTAGACAATGTGCAATTCAATTTTCTTTTCAAGTGAATAAAATAACTTTATATGCAATTATTAATGAACTTTTGATATCCACCCTAATCGGATAAAGGATTGAACCAAAAAGGGATAGAAATTGAAAGAACGCATTTCTAAAATAAAGAAAAAGAATAACTAGTAGCCGATAGTTAGCAAGTAAGTGCCTTTCTCGTGGTTATCCGTTAGAGACAGTAACTACGGCCACGGAGAAAACGTTGGAGGCACACGAGCGGTAAGTCTCGTGCGACGATAAGTTGAATTCCCAAACGGGCGGGTGTGGCGACCGGCCCGCAGCGGGTACCGGAACGGATGCCGCTATCTTCACCGTCGGCTAACACGTATCCTCTCTCTCTCGCTCTCTCACTCTCTCTACTCTCTGCTTCGTTTCAACCGCAACTTTTGCGCCACGTGAAGATTAACCGTCGTCGCGTTTTTATCTTCTTCTTTTTTTTTTTTTTGTCGTTTTGTTTATCAACGTGAAAACTCTTTTATTACTACGGATAATAATAATCGTTTGTAATATGAGATTTAAAACAAATTTTCTTTTTCTTTTGTTTAACCAGAAATAAAAAGAAGATTTCAATGCACGTAAGAAAAGAAAAGAAAAGAAAAAAAAACAAAAACCAAACGAGTTTTCATTTTCTTCGTCGAACTTATCTTTGAGGAAGATCTCGGATGGAAATAGATCAGACAAATGCACAATACATGTATATATCGCACGATCTTCGATAACACAAAGATTCTTATCACAAAAGAAATAAATAACCATTGATCGTAAGTGTATATGTGTGTGTGAATTGCTAAACTTTCGATCGATGATCACTTCAGTTAACTGGAACGATGATCGTCGATCGATAACCAACTATCAAAATACACGGGAATATTAATTCAACGAAAGATTGACAATTAAAACAACTGACGACGCACGAAACGAAAAATGTAAAAGAACAAGAAACCAAAAAAAAAAAAACGACACAAGATATATGACACCGACCTGATTAGTAGTTGGAGCTCTTGAAGTTTGCTACCGATTTCTTCTTTTCTTCCTTAAATCCGTAGTGGCGCGTGTTCACGCTCAGAATGTGTCACTCTCTTTCCTTCTCTCTGGCTTTTCGACTTTCGAACGCACGCACCCCTCCGGATTCGTGAAAGGAGGAAGAGAGAGGATGATGGTAAGTGGTGTGAGAGATCGTGATGGTACGGGAGAAAGAAAGAGAGTTGAGTTAGTGAGCAAACGAGTGAGTGAGTGAGTGACTGACTGAGTGAGTGAATGAGAAGGAACGAGGGACAACCACTCTTGTGCGTCTCAGCCGACGTCGCTTGAGACCTCCTCCTCTCTTTCTTTTTTTTTTTCTTTCTCCTTTATTCCTTTTTTTTTCTTTTCTTCTTTTTCTTCCTTTCTGTCGGAAGCTACCATCTCTCACACGCTTAGGATTCAGGCGCACGCGGCAAAGTCGACTCTTGTGCACGGTAAGATCGCATAAGGAGGAGGAAGTAAGAGGACTAAGAGAGTGAGAGGAGGGGGAAGAAGATAAAGATGAAGAAGAAGAAGAAGAAGGAGGAAAAGGAGGAGAAGAACGAACAACGGCAGACTCGGTGACTCGGTGGCCGAGCGGTATCTCACCCGCGAAAAGCGTCCCGCGATCAGGTGACAGCGGGAGAGTATACACCGGCAGTGTGTTCAAGTGTGATAGAAAGAGAGAAAAATATAGAGAGGTAAAGAGAGACAGTGGCCGCAAGTGGGAGGGAAATGGGTCTCCCTCTCTCCGTCTAGTAGTAGGAAGGACGGTTGAGGACGCTTGCTCGGCATGCGCGCGCGTGAGAGAGAGAAAGAGAGAGGGATCGGGAGAGGGAGATCGAGACGTCTGGCGGCGTGAGGAAAGAAGGGAGGAGGTGGAACGTACGGGAGGTTAAATGCGCCCGCAAGCGAACGAACCAACGAAAGAACGAACGAACGAACGAACGAATGAGCAAAGAGGAAGAACAACTGAGAAAGACTGAGAAGGTGAAGAAAGAGTTTGGATAAAAGGAGGTGGAAGTGAGAAAGAGAAAAAGGGATATAACCAGCACTCTTTCAAGTACCAAGAGTGTGTGACTGACGGCAAAGAAAAGAAACGATTGAGAAAGAGAGATAAGGATAGCCCAAGTTACTACTGAGCTCACAAAGTGAAGAAGGAGGAGGTGGAAGACGCGTGGTATGATGGTGTGAACAGTAAGGGATGAGGTAAAGGTGGTAGCAGCGTTGAAGGTGGAGATGAAGGTAGAAGTAAAGGGAGTTAGAGGAGGTGGGAGAGATCGGCAGTCAAGCTGGCAGGCAGGCAAGAAGGCCGGCTGGAGGGACGGAAGGGCTCCCTGATCGCTTCTGAGTGCAAACGGTTCGACGTGCGGTGGGACACTGGCAAGTAGTCGGGCGGGCGGCTGGCTGAAACTGCTGTGGATAGCGGGTGGCGAACGGCGCGGTGCGATACTACTCTACGGAACGGAACGGAACGGGATGGGACGGTACGGGACGGGACGGGACGAGACGGGACGAGACGAGACGGGACGATGGGCCGCCGCCGAGAGAGAGCCGGGCCGGGACCCCTATCCACACCACGAATACTATACAAGCTCGCACGTGGATGCGCGCGCGCACACACGTTCAAGAGAACCGCCACCGTGTGCGCGCGAGCGTACAACCAAACGAGGGAGCGAGAAGTAGAGAAAACGAATGAGAGAAAATGAGAGAGAGAGAGAGATCTGATCCCGATGTAGGGGGGATCCAACGACGCGTACCGGAGAACGCAGTGGCGCACAGGCGCGTGCTCACACAGATATCGGTCTAGTGGCTTTGTCGTCATCGTCGTCGCTGTCGTTGCCGTCGTCGTCGTCGTTGCCGTCGTCGTCGTTGTTACCGTCATCGTCGTCGTCGTTGCTGCTTAGTGATGTCAGTCTGATGGCGACAACGGCGACGGCGACGGCGACGGAGCCGGCGACTAAACGAGAGACGGAAAAGGCGAACGTAGCAGCAGCAGCAGCAGCAGCAGCAGCAGCCAGGCTCAGCGTACGAGCATCGTTCCGATGCTACGTTACTACGCCAACGGCTCTGCTGTTGCCTGTTCTCGGCTCGACTCGGTCTCGCTCGGGCGTTAGCACTCCCGTCGCCTCCTCCTCCTCATTCCTCTGCCTTCGCCACCTCCTCCTCCTCCTCCTCTTAGTCTCTCTGTCGTTCGAACCGATGCTCTCTTCCGCAAGCGCGCGTGGACCGTCTCTCTTTTTTCATATGCTTCCGTCTTTCTTTTTATTTTCTTTCTTCCTTCCTTCGCTTCCTAGCTTCCCCCCTTCTCCAGGTTCTTTGACTTTTCGCGTCTTGTTCTTCTTACTCACGCGTTAACGCTTACTCTATACGTTTCTAGCCCCCCTCCCACCACGCCACTCCACTGGTTTTTCTCAAATCCCCCATCTCTAGCTTCAACCCACCTCCCTTCAACCGTCTTTCTTTATTTCTTTCTCTTTCGCATCCTCCCTCGTGTTCTTCTAACCTCACTCCCCCTCTTCCTCGATACAAAGCCCACCACTCTGAGCGAGCTTGCCGTCGTTTCTTTCACTCTCTCTCTCTTTCTCATTCCCTTTTCCATCTCTTGCACATGTGCGCGTTTAAACGTCGAAGAACGGTAGCATATCGTCGCTCGTTCTCTCGTCTGCTGCTGCTGTTGCTGCTTGTGCCTGCTTTCCTACCAGCCTGCCTGCCTGCCTGCCATGAGCTTTTCACAACTCGACGAAGAACGACGTTTCGAAAAAGAAAAGAGAAAAGTACGATGAAAAGGAGAAGTACTGAGGAAGGACAGAAAAGATCCCGAGACCCTAGTTGGGGATATAACTAATGTCTGCTACACCTCCTAACGTCAAGAATCCTAACTTTGTTCATGAATTATTCTCAACAAATATTATTTTTGATTTTTCAACAGATCCGACAGATCTTCAACTTTATTTCAAAAATCTATTTTAATTTCATATATTTATCCTACAGAAACAAAAAACAGATCAGCAAGTTTTTTCATGTTCTTTTTTTGAGAAAACTCCCCGTATATCTTATCCCGTGCCTTAAGCTTAACAAATATGACGACAATAATACATTCGCATAATGCCTTCACGGATGATCGACTCTCCTCCTTGTACTTTTGGGAATTCGTCGGTGAAAAGGGGCTCAGAAGAGAGCTGAGACGCTTAACTATTCCGACCAAGTATGCGCCCACACGAAGTCGACGAAGTAGTTGGTGAGTCCTCCAAGTTCCCTTAATCTCGGCCACCTCTTCTGACCCCGCCTCCGCCCCCGTCCTTACTCCTTTCCCTTCCCTTCCCTTCCCTGCCCCGACCTACCCCCAAAGCTAACGGAGATGGAAACGACCGACTTCGTGGAAGTGACTTTACCCACTTTAGAAATGCCTTTTTCGTATCGAAAATGTACACTTCGTTTTACCCAAAACTTGAATATACATTTTATTCATCTTTGAACATATATTCTTCAGGATAACGTCAATCAATTTGAACATTATCATTACGATAAGCGTGCGTATCCCAACTTCTGATTAGAGTTACAAAAAAAAAATTCCATCTTTCAAAGATGACAGACGAATTTGGTTAGGCCGAGGACAAAAACGGCACTCTTCATAGGATATTAAAAAAGAAAGGGTGTCGAGGGGGAAGGAGTGAGAAAGAGATACAAATGTACGCAGTGGGAGGGCGGCGCCCTTTTTTTGTATCGGACACGAGGTGAAAAGGATGGAGTAGTCTGGGTCCAGCTGTGGTCTATCCTTGTTCGGGATACTCTAAAGGGGGTCGAGGATTATTAAAACGGAGAAGAGAAGAAGTGGCCGAGGGGAAGGGGGACTTGAACTGTTACGGGCCTCTCTACTGCGTTCCGCAGCCTTTGCTAGGAAACCCGAAGCTTTGCTCTTCCCCACTCAACTCTGAACCTCCCCTATCCCTTCTACAACTCTCTTTCTCTGTCTGTCTGTCTGTCTATCTCTTTCTATCTTTCAGTCTCACTCCATTCCTCCTTTATCGTCCTGATTCGGTATTCAAGCTCGAGCTGTGTGTGGTGCATGCTCGGTGCATAAAATACCCCCTACAATGATCCCAATCAACCGTGGCAGTCATGCGAGGATCTCACCAATCAGGACTGCTTTGATGCCAAGCGACAAAAACTAGGCGCTAATCCAATATGGATTTCTGTTTCTACTATATCGATTTGTACGATAAAACCCCACCCCATCTCACCACCCAACCCGTCAGATGCGTAGAGTATTATTTACCTGAAAGATTTGAAGTTTTATGGGAAATCTTTATATTTATCTTTTACGAGCAAACGATTAACTTTTTAAAAATATCAACTGATTGATGACCGTCTGTCAATATCGAATTTATTATACGAGTTTGGTACAATAAAGTTTTCATTAGGAAATATTTTTTGGTCAATTAGTTTGGAGTTTAGGGTGCTACGGTTTAAATCAAATTTTATGCGAGGATAACCTAAGAAAACTTCATAAAAGTTCATAGTATTTTAGAATAAAGGGAACGTTTAAGTTTCGACACCTTGCGACACTTATTTAACACACCTTGCCACAATATATCCTACAATAAAACCAACAAACCAATAGCAACACGTGTCTCAAAAACGGATGCTACCTGCGAGACAGAGTTTTAAGTCTCTTCCTAACACTTTAAGAGGGTCCCAACTATTGTCCTGCCCAAAACAAAATCTTAATGCTACTTTCTATACCTGGTGGTCCCATATCCCACCCTACGATCTTTACTTTCAATCGATTTAACTTAATAATTATTATTATTTGTAATATAATTATTACACTTGATGTTGAACACTTTTATTTCGGTTGTTAACGTTATAAAAAGAAATAAGTTAGGAAGCAAACAGTTACCTGCGTTTCTTTTCTTTTTTTCCTTGTTTCTTTTTTGGATGTGAGGGAAGCAAGAAATTGCTGTTCCTTCTTGTCGTATCGGTAAACACAATCAAGCGAGAAACTCCACAATTACCCTTATCTTCTGCTATAGCATTGCATGTTGGAAACTTTCGCGATACTTTCTTTCCTGGATTATCGTGCCCGTCGCGTATACTGATACAGAAGCAGAACCACCAACCAGCAGCAGCAGTAGCAGCATTCCCAACAGTCCTGGAAAAACCTCTGCTAGTTTTATACTTTATACGAGCTTAAAGAATTCCCTTAGGTAGGTCTAAAAGTCTACCCGTATGAGCTTATAGAACTTTAATCACGAATATTGGCTTATAGAAATTACTAACCTGTAAAAAGGAATGTTCCCTTTTCTCTTTTTTGGATTAATCGACGTTCTCACGTTGTTGATTCCTTCAAATCGTAGAATGATCCACCATTTTGTAAAGAAATTGCTAAAAAAAAAAACCTGAAAAAATTACTGGAAAAACAATTGGCAAAATTTTATTATAATTCAATTTTTTTCTAAGCTTATAGAACTTTAATCGTGAATATTGGCTTATAGAAATTACAAACCTGTAAAAATGAATGTTCCTTTTCTTCTTTTTTGGATTAATCGACGTTCTCACGTTGTTGATTACCTCAAATCGTAGAATGATCCACCATTTTGTAAAAGAAATTGCTAAAAAACCTGAAAAAATTACTGGAAAAACACTTGGCAGAATTTTATTATAATTCTATTTGTTTTTTTTTTTTACAATACAAAAAATTCTGAACGTATAATAATTTTGTTAATCATACGTGTTGTTTAAAATCTATTGCAAATAAATTGTTGATTTCCCCGAATCGTAGAATGATCCACCATTTTGTAAAAGGAATGCTAAAAAACCTAAAAAAAAATTACTGGAAAAACACTTGGCAAAATTTGATTAGAACTCAAATTGATAAATTAATATTATGCAATTTGTAATATAAATAAATATTAATAAAATTAATATTTATAAAATATTAATAAAAAAACATATAAAACAAAATAAAAAAATGTCTAGATATGAAAATATTGATTTGATACAAAGGATACAATGTTTTAAATTAATAATTGTCTCAAATTTTCTCCAAAGGGAATATTTTGAGACAATGAAATCTGATCCACAGTTCCAATTAATCGACACACTAATTTCTACTCATTCAGGTGTTAAAAAAACATTTCCCCTTTTTTTGATGAAATATTTGAATTAAACAATATTATTATTGTCAGTTTAATCGTTTTTGTTTATAAACTATTTCACTATTGTTTCATTCCTTTCTTTATTGATTTTTCTATTCCTTCAACATCTTAAGTTTGCACAAAAAACTGTATTAAAAATAATATTATATAATAAATATTCTTTTTTTAGTCATAATAATTAAAATTAGTATTTTCAATTTGATGAATATTTAAAATTAAAATGAAAAAAGGAGAAAGTATAGAAAATAATAGAAAATATGTTGTATTTCAATCACAAAACTAAACTAAATTACACTAAAACGTCACTGAACTAAAAAAAAAAAAAAAAAGGAAAACACTCAAAACAATATAAAACTGTTTTGTAAGTAAAAAAAAATTTCACTCTTAAAACACACAAATTATTTAAACTTAATATTAATAAAATATTTTAGACAAAATATTTTTGTCTAATCAAATTAAATATATATTTGGTAGTAGTGTCCAATGAGGTAGCGTCTTTGAGACTGGCAGAGAGTAAAAATGTTTATTCCCTTTCTCGAACATCTCAACTAGAATTTTACTTTTCCTCTTCTTCATCTTCTCCTTCCTTCCTTCCTTGACCAAGTCCAGACAAACCACCACCACCATCAACCACCACCTCTCTTCATGGTATACATCGATTCGCGTTGTATTACCCATGGACCAGTTTGTTTTTTTTTTTTCCTTATCCCGTTTTATTCTCACGAGACGGAAGAAGAGAAGAAGAAGAAGAAAAACGGATGCTGAGAACTGGACAACGGTCAAGTTATGTTGTCCCGTAGCATCGTAGTATCACGGATATACAACACAAACTGGACACAATCAAAAAGTTTCGTCCAGTATGTAGCAAAGGGGGATGATGATGATGAAGGGGGATATAAACTGTATAAAAAGAAGAAGAGTGAAAGAAAGAGAGAGAGAGAATGAAAGAATTTCACGAGATCAAAAAGGGGTAAGGACCATGATTCTGGTTTGATTTCTACAACCTCCTGTTGTCCAGTTGAGATGCTGGTTCCTCTCGCGTGAGAAAAGATCACTCGATTCGACCTTTCCATCCTTCTTTTATTTTTTAAAACCCTTCCGCGATTTTCTAATACCTTTTCCTTACTATGAGAACTTTTCTTTTACGATTAGCTTTGCTTAATATATTTTTTCAAAGAGTGTACATAAAATATATTTAAGAAACAAAACAATAAACAATTGCAAAATTTATATATATATATATATATTTTATAGTTGCAAATATAGAAATATGTTTTGATTTTGTTACTTGTCCAACTTACCTATTATACAAAGTTTCGAATTATTTTTCTATTTTATTTTTTCCCATTGTAATAAACCATAAAAAAAGCTATAGCTAGCTCATTATAGATTATCATACATACATACACACATGCATACATATATAGATCGGGTGAAATTACCCTAACAATACAATGCGCAACACGCGCAAGTAATTCAAACGATATTTACCTTTAACGCAACGCACGACCACCTGAAATTCTCTTGGGTGAGGGTAATACGATTGGACACGGTATATGCACACATCCCAGAGAGAGAGAGAGAAAGAGAGAGAGAGAGAGAAAGAGTGAGAAAGAGAGAAAGAGTGAGAAAGAGAGAGTGCCATCCGAAATAGTCCGCGAATTCCCTTTTTCGACTGAACCGGACTACTGCTACTATTCCCTTTACTCCACTCCAACCAACCCCCGATCGAATCGAATCGAATCGACTCCACATCCCACGATCGTTCGATGCTCGAGATTTGTTTCTCGAGTTTGACGGGGTTTCGAATCAAAAGAGAGAGAGAGAGAGAGAGAGAGAGAGAGAGAGATGAGAATAACTCTACCACGAGGAGCAACAGATTGCTACTCGTCTGTGTGTAGCCCTTTTTGTCATCGGAAATAGAAATCATTCCTTGTCACTACTTGTCACTTAAGAATACCATTTTTTTTTTTTTTTACTTTTTTATTTTTTTTTATTAAACCTCCCATTGATTTTCTAATATTACAAAATGTAATATATAATCTATCTTTCTTTAATTAATTTTTTATATAATTGTTTTAATGTTTCATCAAAGATTATGTGTACAAAGTATATTATACTTATATATTTATTTATAAAAATTTGGAATTTCTGTAGAAATTCTTGAGAATCATTTAAAAATGACGTACTTCTTTTCACTCACATCATTTGCGAGATCTAGGGATTTTAGTCATAGTGTTGCATTGATGTTTGTGAAATAGTTGTACGATAAACCTCATCGTGTTGGTGATAAACGTGGTAAACGCGTCAGACAGGCAGGCAGACCAGGCATCACCAAAATGGGCCAGTCGTCTTTATCGCGACGCATATTTGGCAGTTCCTGCAAATGCCACCCTTTCCCTTATTCCCTGTTCCTTTTGGTAGTAGTATTTCATGTTAGAAAGAAAAAGCTGTCTCTCACTGAAATGAATCAGAGTAAAAGAGAGAGAGAGAGATGAATAGATGAACCGGAGAAGTTGAGCTGGCTCAGAGCGTACGAACCACCACCACCAACCAACACCACCACCACTAGCACTAGCAACCCTCCTCAGTGCCACCGGTTAGACCCTACGGCTTTGAGGGATGATGGAACTACGGTAGAGGGGTTGAGAGGGTGAAGGGAGGGTGGCAAATAGAGTGGGACAGCGCGAACAAGGGTGCCCTGACAAAAGACCGAAGGACCCATAAGCGAGTGAAGGTGGTGCGGGCGGAGGAAACTTCCACAGAGAAAGAGAGAGAAAGAAATAGAAAAAAAAGGAGGAAAAGGACAAAGAGGGTAGAAAAAAAAAAGAGAAAGAGAGAGAAAGAGAGAGAGAGAGAGACGAAGGCAACGAGCCGGGCCGAAAATTCGAGGGCGACGGAGTAAATGGAACCCGACGAAGGACGAGGACGAGGGTGAAGTGGGGAAAGGGAGTGATGGTGAGGAGGAAGAGGGGATACTGTGCCGACTAAAAAGAAAAAAGAGAAGAAGGGGAAACCCGACGAGGTTGAAAAGTTCAATTGCGCGTATTTTCGCAGTGACGTCTCGCAAATCTTGCGACCGTATCCTCCTTTACCCTTACTCCCTCCCTGCCCCTCATTCTGATTTTTTTTTCTTTTTCTATTTCCTCCCTTGCTCGTTCTTTTTCCAACATTCGCAACCACCTCCCCTCCCCTCTCTGTCCCTGCCTCATGCGAGCTCCCTTGAACCCATCCAGACGTAGGAAAAGTGTGGGATGACACTCGACGCACTACCACCTCTTACCACCGCAAAAATCCCACCCACTCACCCCATTCTCCTCCTCTTTACCCTTCGATATTTAGCTCTGTGCCTAGCCACCCTCTTTCAATCTCTTCCTCTCCCTCTCCCTCTCTTTCACTCTTTCTAGCTCGTTCACTCTTGACATCAAATCCTCTCGGATATACGCTCGGCCGATCGTACCTACGACGGATTAAACGCGCTTGTGTAGGCCCTCTCTCTAACCCTTCACTTCCCCTTGCACCCCCTCATCACACCCTTCCTTCCACCATCCTTTGCAATCCTCGCAAAACTGCATATAGGTACGTGCAGTTATATATATATACATATAGATATGTCTATCTACTACAAGCAACACTATATTCCATACGTCGTCTACCAACTGGACCCTGGCATAAAAAAAAAATAAAATAGAGAGAGAGGGTTGCTCATATTTTCTTTTCTTATTCGTTTCCACCCTTTTTTTTACTCCCCCCTTTTTCGTCCTATCCAACTAATTTCAATTTCTGTCTCTCTCTTGTTCTCTCTTACATTCCTCTCTCACCTGTCATCGTTATATATATATATATATAGGGTTTTACTCTCACACCTTTACTTTTACCTTATTATAATCGATTTAATTAAGTTTCGCATTTTAAAGCGTCGTCGTACACGCTCTTTTGTTAAACATTTTAATTAAGCGTCTCGCACATTTAGACCGCTTCAGTTTTCCACCCCACTCATACTACGATACTTCACTCTCTCCCTCTTTCTCTCTCTCTCTCTCACTCTCTTTTATACGCTTTCGTTACTGAGGGATCGATACAACCGCGGAAAAGATTAAACGCCGATTTTCCATGATTTTCAATCGAAAAACGAGTTTATCGTAGAGTCCCTCTCCTCACCCACCCGTCTAAGAAGCAGTCTACAAATGTAAACAGAAAGAGAAAGATAGAAAGAGACAGAAAAGTGCTGATAACACGATCAATGATACGACTGGGTACTACTCGGTGGCTCTAAGGTACACACTGGGGAATGTGGTTCGGCAATTAACTGCTGCCTACAAACACCATGAAAAAGAAAAGTTGTATCATATATTTAGTTATTTAGAACAACATAAATAAATGTTTAAATGCTTCATATTGATTAATCATTCAAGGATATGTATAATGGTTTCTTTTTATTTCTATTAAAATGTATACACACTTAACGTGACAAAAAAAAATAACATATGCACACGCACACACACACACATGTGTGTAGATTGAACATGCAGTTAATAATCTCCGATCATTGGCAGCAAATCGACTTATCGAAGCCCACCCACCCTCCACCTCCACCTCTACCCTCACCTCACCCTCACTCTTTCCACCCACACCTCCAAACCAACTACATCTCCCCGTGTACTATCGGCATGCGGCATTTCGTACTCTTCAATTCGTTGGACCTCGCATGCGAATCCAAAACGCTTTTGATAATCGTTCGGTCAAACGATCCAACGGCAAATTTTACGCTACCTCGTGTCTCCCCCCCCTCCCTCCCCGCCCCCGAACCCTTTTGCATTTCGGATCATTCATTATTTAACGTCCGACTTTGTGTGCGGGTACCTGCAGAGCCCCAACCGGCCCCGCCCAGTCATCGGTTTTCGACCGATTTTCCACCGATACTCTCTCTCTCTCTCTTTCTATACTAATATGGATCCGCGTGAACGATCAAAAAAAAAAGAAAATAAAAAGGGGGAAAAAAAAAACATAAAAATCATAACGCGAGAAAAGTCATATTCACGTTTAATATTTAACACGTTATGTTGGCAATAACTTGCGTGTGTCCTGTTGTTGTTTCAATGTTAATTTGATGCTTGTTATTTTGCAGTAAAATAAGACATAATGCAACGAAGGAAAGGAAAATTTCAAAAAAGAAAGTAAAGGGTGAAAGGGTTAACAGAAATAAGCTAATATCACACGTGTGTTTCCAGAACAGTCAACGATATTAATAAAAATTGTTAGAAATGGTTAAACAAAATGTTTCTGAATAGAAAATGATAAAATCGAATGTGGGTCGCTAGTTAGTATAATAATTGAATGAAAACAATTATGCGCGTTATTATTTAATAGTCAAACGACTATAGAATACGTTTACACAACGAAGAGGTTGTATTGATCCGTTTAGTAATAGTAGTAGTGGTAGTAGTAGGAGCCTTCGTCAAGATGTTTTCGAGTGAGAAATCTGTGCGGAAAAGGGAGGAAGGATTTCCGAAGAAATTCATAGATAGAGGTGAATTGCGTACGACCGAATCGAGGGATAATGCTATCTCGAACTTTCTCTCCTACTACTATTCCCATAGTAGTAGGTATCATAAAGCTTTGCGGTTGTGAGTTGTATTGGTGTTGGTAATGGTAGTAGTAGTAGTGGTATATAGGGAACGTTCGGGTTCCGGGACTTTCCGGCTTGGTTGAACATCCCACCCGTGGCAAGCCGGTAATTCTAGAACGGCTATAGTCGGCCCCTATAACTACCTCATGCCCTTCACCTCCCTTATGCTATCCTATAAACCCACGCTAACTCCCCTATCGAAGAGGCGACCAAGGAGAACCCATTCTCTGATTCCTGGCTACGGTATATCACGTACCGTGAAACCGCCCCTGTCGTCTCTACTACTGAAGGATTGATAGGGGAAATTGCTGCTTCTGCTTCTGCTGCTTATGCTGCTGCTGCTGTTAATGCTGCTGGACCATGGAAAAAAGCGACACGAATCTTTGACTTTATACCAAAGTAACATTGCTAACACTAATCATCATCCAACCAGTAGCCAATCTACACCTTAAACTAGAAAAAAAAATCATTTATTATTAAACCTAACTAAAATTCTAATTAGTACTTAGACACCCCTAAAAATAAATCTAACCTAAAATCTAAGTAAATTATTAGATATCCATAAAAGTAATACTATACTAAATATAATAAATATATAGTATACTATATTATTTACAATTATTTATATTATTTATTTAATTTATAATTATATTATATATAATATAACTATAATATTATACTAAGTATAATATATGAGTACTAAAATATAATAAACTAATATAACATTAAACATTAATAAAAACAAAAAGAAGTTACTCATCAGACATATCAATGTGATAACGTAAAAGAATGTGAACAAATCAAAAAAATAAAATCAGAAAAAGAATAAGAGGGTGGATAAAAGAACGGAGTCGGCGGGTTTCGTGTCGCCTCGTCACAATACCTCCGGTATTCCAACATGGGTAATTTCTATTCGCGTATTACGCTATGCATGCACATGCATGCATGCATGCATGCATTCATGCATACGTGCGTGCGTGCGTACATGCATACATACACATCGTGAACTTGTATATGCCTTGGCTATAAGGGAAAAAGGTGTTGGGTACGCGACAGCTGTAAGCCCCCGGGGGATGCGAGTCCTCGACTCCTACCAAACCCCACCCCTCCCTTACCTTTCCACTCCCACATGCGTCCAAACGTGGCGTAGTAGCTGCGACGTATCCCTGCGACCGACCCTTCCTCGAACTCTTCAACTATCCTCCTCCCCACTCACCCCAACTTCACCCCCCACCGCTTTCTATCTCTCTCATTCTATTTCTCTTTCTTTCTCGTATCCTTTTTTTCCCTATCTGACTCCCGGACTCCCTTATAGTCGTTCCACGTCCCAAGAGCCCTGAACACTGGGGGGCTCGTTCCATGGGACATAGTAAAGAAAAAAAAGGTAGACACCCATGGCTTCGGTGTAAGCTCGGCAACATCGGCCCGGATGACTGACGATTACGGTATTCAAGTTGAAACAGTAAGAAAGAGAGAGAAAGATAGAAGAAGGGTCATATCCTCCTACGAATCACCCACCCCCCCTTACACGCACACGCACACGCCTGCTTGCTTGCTTGCTTGCTTACTTTCCTTTACCGTTTGCACCCATCGCGTGACACGGGGCTAGATTCCCTTCCTCTTCCCCAGTTTACTGCCATCCCCCATCTCTATCCACTATTATTTCTCCTTTCTCTTTCTCACCGATTCTAATTCACCCTATTAAATCTAATTTGCACGGATTACACTGTCCCGGTGCTACACTTCCTCGGATAACATGGGGAACACTCCCCACTCCTTCTTTTGCGAGTTTACGCGCTAAGATTTTTGTTCTTTTTTTTTAACAAAAAGATAATGGAAGAAGAAGTAACCATATGGATCTGAACATCGTCAATATTAAACGTGAATTGATGAGAAACATTAGACGTATGTATCATTAAAACGATGTATTATGTTATGTATATATACATATATATATATTGGTAAGTATATGCAGATCGAAGGCTTAAGGTTTTCCTATAAATTTTCAAGGGTTCAGTGATATATACGTTATCAAAATTCTCCATAGTGTGTTGTTGTTCCTATGGTTTCCCATTTATTATTTATACGTCTACCACCACCACCATCATTATTGCTGTTGCTGCTGTTGCTGCTGTTGCTGCTGTTGCTACTGCTAACGCTAAATCGTTCTTGGCTTATCGTGAAGCCGGATGCTCGTAATAATTATCTCTATACGTACTGGAACTAATAACTAGAGTACCGGACGGTGTGCGGTAAAGTTAATAGCACGTCACGCTTGAAAATTATTTTTAAATTAAAAAAAAAAAATATAGTAAAATAAAAAAAGAAAGGATACAGGATTGATGAACGTTTTGATTAGATAGATCGAATTATATTTATAGAAACACATATATATATATATATATTATAATAGGTTAACTCTTATTAACTTAAAGAATGTAGTTTTCAAAATTTCCGACAGGGTGCGGGGAATGAAAATAAAACAATGGCGGATTACACACGCCATCTTTGATACCCGCAATTATTTGATAATAATTATATTATTATCAAAAAATGACGAAGGATTAAAAAAATATGTAAAAGTTAGAAAGTAGCAGGTAGAATTCTATATATATATACTATACTTATGCTAATTTATATAAAAAACAATTTATACAAAAAGAAATATGTACCCAATCAAAGTCACGTGAGTTACTTTTTGAGTGAATATAAAAAAAAGAAATAAAAAGAGCAAATGAGTTAGATCAAACCCAATGCAATACAAAGCTGATACTCGATAGTTATCGATTATTATTATTATCATCATCTTCATCCTGGTCCTGGAAGGTTTTAGCGACAGATCCGCATTCATTAAAGACTCCTCAGCGTCTCGTCATTTCAACCTTATTCCAAGTGCCGGAAGGCAGAAAAGCAGCCGGCTATTTTCCGACTAGGGGTGGGCCAAATGCCGACTAACAGCTGCTGACTCAATCTCGAATTCCTAATGCATCCTAATTAAATCTCACATTTCATTGATTATTCGAGATCAGGAGGAAAGTGGAAAGAAAAAAGATTGAGAATGAAAAATAGAACAAAAAAATCACTATTTTTCCCTCCCTCACTTTTCCACTCCCACAAAAAAAAATTGCAATTTTTAATTGACCATTGTTAATGAAGAACTTGAAAATATTCTATCTAAGTATCCAAGAAACAAAATGGGCGTTTAAGTTAGATACAGTTTAACTTACGTGTTATTTCGATATAAATCATTTGAAACATTTTCTAAAGCATTTCCCGTTATGTGTTGGAATCACATATAAAAAGGGGTAAGGGGGTGGGTTTGCTTTTTAAAGTAGTATAAGAAAACTGAAACAGGGTTGTTGTTGGTTGGTAATATGGCGTAATAAAATCCGTGGACTTGCGTCTACGCGATTGAGTAGGTGGGGTGGGACAAAATCGCGTTATAAATCTTCAAGCTCTATGTCTCGAGAACAATAGTAAAGTTCTGGGGAAAAAGAAGAAAATAAAAAATAAAGAAAGAAACGATTGCCACGCAAGCCTCTTTTCAGTGTCTGTTTGGCATTGGCAGACCCAATGGGGGTTGGTTGGTTGGTTGGTACTGGGGACTACTACCATCACTCCTCTAACGATTCTACTAACATATAAGCTACTTTATTTGGCAAGAATCTTTTCTTTACGCGTTTTATATAAAAAAAAAAAAAAAAAAGTAATTCTTTAGGTTCGTTGCGAGAAAAGAAGATGGCTACACCACTACTACTATGATCAATCAATTCTCCTACCCCTTGTATTATTTTTTTTTTGTTATTCACGATGCACCAAAGAAAATGAGATAGTGAAATGTTATCTTCTGTAAAAGGTACCATCGTCTAACTCCAGCAAAGCCCCTTTCCTTTCCTTTTGCTATTTCCCAAACCCTTACCCCGTACCCACAACTTTTTCAGTATTGCCATAAGTTTATCTCTGCACAGATACCACGTCGTCCGAGTCTTACTTCTTGCCAGGCAATATTTAGAACGAGTGATACACGTTAAGGAGTATCTTTCCTCGTATATACAACAAGCATACTTTGCAGCTTGCCAAATCTTCCATTCACCTGATAAACGTGTGATCTTTATCGATTCGTCTCTACCAAATTTTCTTCAATCTTTCCAATAGAAATATTTCTTATAATATATATATAGATATAGATATAGATATGTTATGGTAAAAGATCGAAATGGGAGAATGTTGAGACTCAAATGGGTCCCTTTTGGGGTATATATATATATATATATATATATATATATGTATTAAACTTTTCATTGATCGATAAAGATGATAAGGTATCTATGTGTATATATATGTATCTGTAGAAGGTATTTCGTTAACGAAGTTTTCAACTACTTTCATAATAAGCGTTGCATTAATTACCTATCAAGAACGAAACATGTTCTTTAAGTAAAGATAGCTTTTTTTGTTTAGTAAAATTATTATATAAAAAAATATTTATCCAAGATCACACTTTAGATATTTTTTAAATTTTGTTTTTTTAAAGATATTATTTGTATTATCTTTGTAATCTTTGATTTTGTAATGGCATTGGAATGAATTTAACGTTGCAATCAATGCAACAATAAATTTATATAGATAAATATATTAAAATATTTTATAAATTTATATATATATATATATATGATATATAAAATTATTGTGTATAATAATTATATTATATAATATGATGTTAAGAAAAACTTAGAAATTTTTTATTTTTTTAACATATGATTTGTATTAATTATCTTTGATTTTGTAATGGCATTGCAATGAATTCAACGTTTCAATCAATGCAACACAATAATTTTATATATATATATATATTAATTATAATAATTATATGATGATTAGGAAGAAAGTAGAATTCTTTTTTTATTTTTTTTTTATTTATGAAATTCTAGGAATTTTTTAGCTAGCAAAATTTACAAAATATGTTTCCATCTACTTTTGTCAAATATATGGGAACCATATTCGTACTTAAACTTTTACCTTACGTTTATCTCTCTTGTTTTCTCTTTTTTCTTTTTTCTACTTGTCGTATCCTCGTAGTCGTCGATTCTTTGAACCTAGAAAGAACTAGGTAAAACTGTATGGAATTTTCTCTCTTTCTCTCTCAAGAGATCCTTCCATTAAGTTTTTCTTCCCTTCCTTCCTTCCTTCCTTTCTTTTTCATATAATATGACGTTCGGAAACAAAAATGAGAACAATTTTTTATTAACAATAAGATTTCATTTACAACAAAACGTTGTAACTTTGAAAGATAATTAATGTATAATAATTTGTCATTATTTTTGGAAATATTTAATCATATAAAACAAATATAATTATTATATATATAATAGGATAAAAAAAATATATAATAGGGTTGCTTCAGGGTTGCGTCAGGGTTGCCATTTACATATAAGATGCTATTATATATATAAGGTAACAATCCTTATATATAAATAATATATAGTATATGACAAGTAAAATTATAATAATTTTTTATTTATAATTTTAATTATAATATTATAATTATAAATCAACGATATAACAAACCTAAAATAAAAACAATAACATTTATAATAATATTAAAATAAATCAAAAGTTTCTAGATTTTATTTGCTATATACAAATTGTTTTATAAACTGCATAAAGTTACTGTTCTTCTGTAAAATATACTTTGAAAATACTAATAAAAAAAAAAAAAAAAAAAAAAAAAAAACACAACCAGGAACTTTTGGTGCACCTCTAAATATAATTCACGAAAAATAATATCGATTAGTAACAAATATAATCGTATCGAACTAAAAATACTGCAGTACCCTTAAAGAGAGATATATTAATAAGCTGATAAGAAACAAAACCAAAAAAACAAAAAACTGGAAGAGGAAAATGTCCAAGTGCAGCGAGGCATTCCCTAATCGTAGCCGTAGTTCAGTCCGTTCACCAGATCTCGTGCTTCCAAGAGACGACCAGACCAGAGCAGACCAGACCAGACCAGAGAATGTTCATCCATTAATCCTGCGGGCAAAACGATGCGCCATCCTACCCGTTGGCTACCAGAGGAACGATGATACTACCGCAGGTTGGTAATAGTAGAACCGTACGTAATGGTGTGGTAGTAAGCAAGGAAAGGGAATGGAAGGGAAGGAAAAGGGAAAGGGAAGGAAAGGGAATGGAAGGGCAAGCAAGAGAGATGAACTAACTCTCTTCGCTTCTCCAGAACGAGTAGAACGCGAGTCAGTTATTAATGAGTTAACAGGATTTCCTCCCGG
This sequence comes from Polistes dominula, assembly GCF_049000335.1. NCBI lineage: Eukaryota > Metazoa > Arthropoda > Insecta > Hymenoptera > Vespidae > Polistes > Polistes dominula. The sequence continues at coordinate 2,124,813 of NW_028300865.1, forward strand.
TTGGAAAATACGCCAGTAAGACCCATCTCTTAGCCACTCACACACACACACACGCACACTTTCACATACACATACACCCTCTCTTTCTCTTAGTGGGAATAACAGTGGTAGTAGGGGAACCCAGGTATTTTCTTTCTCTCTCTGTTCATTCTGAACGAATCCTCGACGGATTTGGATTTCGGTAGGTGAAGAGGTATCTCTGAATTTTCGGAATTTCTCCTGATGGTGGTGGTAGAAATCGATAGTTACACATCGAACGATCCTCGATGCTTTCCCACACGTCGGGTTAAGAGTCATGGATGGATAACGAACGACGTGATCGATACGACACGAGCTAGATCCACCGATGGGGATACGAACGAGCAACTAGATGAACGCGGTCTACCGTGACGAAAAAGAGAAAGAGAGACACACAGAAAATAGAACCTGAGAGAGAGAGAAAGAGAGAAAAAAATAGTGAAAAGCAAAAAAGTGATCGTTCTGGGTCGAAAATTAGCGGGACATCGAGGAGGTTTAACACAACGGGATAGTCGGAAAGCCATAAAGAGTGTGAGAGAGAAGCTTCACGGAACCGTGGCGTCGATACAATTTATGGACATCGATGTGTACCGGATATGTGAACGCGCGCGAGCGAGCGCACGCACGCATGCACGCGAGAGAACGTGTCTGCCCTCTCTTCTCCTCTCCTCTCCTCTCCAATCCTCTTATCGGCGCGACACCAGATCCTGGTTTAAGTATAAATGCAAACCGAGCTAACGACGGCTACCCAATGTGTTTGTACGCGCATGTTCTCTCTCTCTCTCTCTCTGCTGTATATGTAGATATAGGTGTACAGAATGTGTGACTGTGAGTGTGGGTGAGCAAGCGCGCGCACAGACGCAATCGAAGTTCTGCCCTATGGAAAACAACGGCCGATTCATTCAACCTGTTGCGAGGGACATTAACATCAACCCTACGCGCGCGGTTCTCCATCGATTTTCATCGGCGTAAACGGAGCGTGCGGTTGATAACGAGCGTGAAGAGTAACCTACCCCCTACCCCCCACCTTCCCCACCCCGTTCCCATCTACCCTTTCTAAACCCATCGAGAAATGTCCTCGTTTACTACCAGTCATGTGTGAGATAGAAAAGGATGTAGGTACGTAATATGATAGAAAAGAACGGGAACAAGGAAGGAAGAGGATCCAGTTATCCAATATGAAAACAATTTAAGCTTGTAGGTGAGGATTTCTGCGAATTATCAAAATAGTTAAGGGATCGGTAGGTTGGTAGGTAGATATGGTAGTAGATATGGTAGGATAAGGTAGGAATAGATTATGTACAGTTAACCCTCTTATAACACGGTAGATAGGGTCCTAGAAAATGCCGTGTTGTAGGAGGAGCTACCTGTACTTACAAAATAAAAATTTGTAGGATAATCATAATAACTGTGATAATAAGGAAACTACCCCTAAGTGAGTGGATGGGTATGCTGCTATAGATATGGCAACCTATTACGCGAAACACGACACCGGCGCCGGTCCGGTTCTAAGACCACTTGTGAAAAAAGAAATGGAACTTAGGATAAGGGATAAAGAAAGACAGAGTACGAAAAGGAAGGGTAGAGAACGTTGAAAGAGAAAGAAAGAACTAACGAACGAATGCGGAAGGGAGAAGAAGAAGAAGAAGAAGGGCCAGAAATGCCGGTGAAACGAAACAGGACAGAAAGGGAACGAGACGACTAGGATTGGAAAGAGAAAGAGAGAGAGAGAGAGAGAGAGAATCAGCTCGATCCAGCGATGGTGAAGAACTGGAGGAAGCAAAATGCATGGAATATTGGGTACGAGAGACGACGAAGGAAGTTCCTGCTGAAAAGAGAAAAAGAAATGAGAGAAAGGGAGTAGAAGGGAAAGGGAGGAAGGGCAGAATAAAAAAGAAACGAAAGGTAGGAACCTCCAGCTACTACGAGGAGCACTGGCATGGCTCTGCGGCGTGCAAAACTTCCTCGCAATACTGGATGGGGGTTGGTTGGTGTTGGGTATCGACGATGGAAGAGGAAAAGAGAGAAAGAGAGTGGGGTCGTTGGGGAAGGGAGACAGCGAATGAAATCGTAACCCGGCTCTGGATGGAAGCCAGTATGAAACCCATGGTGTGTAAAACTCCCCACTCAAGAAAAACGAAATGGGGTGGGGAGTACGAACGCACCACGTTCGAGATAGCCCACGCAGAGAGAGAGAATATCGTATGTGACTAGATAGAGAAAGATAGAGAAAATAATCGAAACCAAAAAGAGAGAGACAGAGAGAGAGAGAGATAGGGAAGAGAATAAAAGTGGCCTATGCGAGTATCACAATCAATGGGCAAGCCTGATTCCACCAGCTAATTTTCAACCTACGTGGAATATAGTACACTCTGAGTATTTCCCATTGGGTCTGAATTTTCGAAGAAAAAGGGTAGAACCCATACTTTAAGAGGAAATACCTAAACTCGAACTAACTCATACGTTCATTCGTCCGTTCGTTGATTCGTTGGTTGGTTGGTTGGTTCGTTCATTCCTAGTTGCGATCATGGTGCGTACCTAATGATTTCACGGTACATGAAAAGTCCGATAGGGGAAAGGGGACTTAGATCGACGGAAAGAGAGAACCGATAGAAAATCGGATTCACTGGGATAGAGGAAGAGGGGTGGAAAGGGGATAAGGGTGAAGGAGGCGTTTGCACCCTCTGACGGGGCCATTACATCCCTGATTTCATTACGGCAACCTTCCTAGTCGACTGCAATCTCCTTCTACTCTGCTTACCCTACCACCCTTCCCTCCCTTCGTCCCATTTCTTCCTTCCTTCCTTCCTTCCTTCTTCCTTTCCATTACCTTACTTTCTCCCTTGGCGCGTCTACTCGTTTTCTATCTCACTTCCGATCGTTTACTGTCTCTCTTTTTCTTATCACCAACCCACCCCCAACTCATCCTCGTTCCATTCCATCCACGTGGCTGTAATTATCGGATTACCAACCATCTAAGATCAACCATCTCTCTGTTAGGTTTATTTAGGATTGCTCGATGTCCTGAAATTTCTTTTTTTTTTTTTTTTTTAAATTTATCACCTGATTGAAATTGAACTACCATGTTTTTGAAAAAAATTAGAATATTCTCCAATTCGATTGAAACAAACACGTGTTGTTTGTCTTCAACATAGAATTAAAAAAAGGGATGAGCTATGGGGTTTTTATATTTTTTTTTTATTTTTAAGAAGAAATTTGACGAATAAAGAAACGAACTTTCGTCACCCTGTGGGGTTCCCCGAGACTTTTGATTTTAACGATTGACTTCGAATTCTCATGGGTACCCTCTTACTCCCCTATTTCTGCTGTGGTGACAGTTTGCGGGTGACCGCAAGCGGTTGACAATCGGCCGGTGGTCGATTGATAATCTGATTGAAATATCGATCCATCCTATAGGCTTTTTTTTTGTCCTTTTTTTTATGACAATTTCAATCGAAATAGTCAACAACAATAACAACAAGGGTGGAAACTATTTTGTTATCTGATATTTCGTAAATAAAAAAGTAAAATTGAGCTTTTTTAGCCGTAAGTAATTATTGAAGATTAAAATCATGAAAAAGAAATTCCCAATTAGGTGATTAACCGTACGATTCTTGAAAAAGTAAAAAGAGAGAAGACTATGAGAAAAAAAAAAGAGAGAGAGAAAGAGAAGTTAGATGATGCGGGTGAACACGTCTAAAGATAAGTACAACCCCGACCAAGCCCTAAATGGGAAGTGTAAAGGCGAAGGTTCGATACGGACGAACGAGCAACACTGCGACAAGGGAATATCGAAATAGGGTTAGGGAAAGTTCCCTACGTAATGTGATTGCTCGACCATTTCAGTACCAACTCGAACCTGACTACTTGTCAAATGGTACTTCATACTATTTTTCCTTTTTCTACTTGTCCTTGCTTGCTTTCTTGCTTGCTTGCTTGTCTTTTTTCGTAGGTCCCACGGATGTTGAATGAGTCTTATTTCTAGCCCCGTATGAGTGAGTCCCATTAATCTACAGTCTCACAGAAAGAGGATTTCTGAGGATAGTAGATAGAATGAACAACAAGTGGTCATCAGAATCGTCAGAATCGTGGTCATCATTTGTTTCTGTCTTCGTTTCTTGCTCAAGAATGACAGAAACATTCTAATCCTAATAAAAAAAAAAATTAATTGAATGAACTTTAATTCATTTACGATTGGATATTACACTTGTGACGAAAACAACTCTGAGTTTCTCTAAGATTACATTCTGAGAAAGATTTGTTATCAACTAAATTGTGTTAACAATATTTGTGTACAATTAATTGGCACATTTCTTTTGTTGATTTGATAATTTAAAATGCAACAACTATGAACATTTTCTTCCTGTATGTAGGTGTATGTCCTACGTAACTGGAACGAACGTTACCTATTATCAGTTAGCCCGTTAATAAGTTAATAAAGTTTATCAATAATGAAGTAGAACGATAAATGAGGTAATAGTTAATAAATTTAAAGCACAGGGTACTGGTGCAGCAACGTGGACACACATACGTTTGTAATATAATTAAAAGACGTAAATTTGTTAGTTGCCCGTTTGACTACTACAACATATATGATCGAGAGTTGATTGCATACACACACACATATATAGATATTATAATATCATAAGCATAGTGTATAAGGGATATTTTGTAATAGTACCATAGGGACGACAAAGGTTTTTAACAATGATATTCATTAAAGTTATATTTTTTTCTTATACTTGTTTAAATAAAAAATATTTTTCTTTTAACACTATGACGTTCGGTGACTCCACGTTGGTGCCATGCCAAAACTTATATACATAATAAAATTGTATAAAATATACACTTAATATATAAATGGGTATATATATATACACCTCTATAATTATAATTAATATACTATAATTTAACTTTTATTTATATAGTATATTAAAATTATATATTATATATAATTTATTTTTTTATTATATAATATATTTATATACTATAATTATACTTTAATTTATTTTTAAAATTAGTATATTTAATTATAAATATATATAATTTAGAGAATATGTTATATAATATATTACATATATCAGAAACATAAAAGAATAAACCCGAAATATTTGATAATCCAGTAACAACCATACTTATCATAATTTCACCATATAAATCTTAACATTCTCAAATTTCAATATCTATCACCATAACATATAAATATATAACTATACTGTAATATAGAGTTAATGAAATTTTCGAACATCTCGAAAACGGATGTGGTAGACGTGTAGATAGGTCTCGACGATGCTAGTAATAGTAGTAGTAGTAGTCGGATGCCTCCAGAACGGAACTTCCGATGGTCAACGAGCAATGAGAACAACAAGTGGCTCACCGCACATCACTGCCTGCTTCAGTACTTGTCACGACCTCTGCTATCGACGGGCTTTCGACGTTGGTTCGGTTCAGGCATCGATCGCGAGACGACACACCAAACTCGGATATCGTGTTTACGATCGTCTTCCACGAACTTCAACGATGTTCTAATCGCTAGACAGGGCCGACAGGGTTGAGGGTGAAACCTCTCTCTCAACGTTCAAATTCAGACGATTCAGATAGAAATAGATAAAAAAAAGATAAAAAGAGTCAAGTCAACTTGAGTATCAACGAATTCACTATAGAAATGAGGTCAAGGGATTCTAAAGAACATACACATATATATAAGTTTTAAGAAAAGTAAGATTGGAGTATCACGACAAGTATGAGTGAGATAGAGAAAGGAAAAAAAAAGAAAGAAAAAAAAATATAAGGGATCTCCCATGTTGAGCTGTCGATATCTCGAATAGCAGTAACACCGTGGCACGTATGCAATGATAATACCGCTCCGTTCGAGCGATAAATTCCATCGAGGGCGTAGCGCATCTTTATCGATCTCCCCATAGAAAATTCAATCCACGTTTTGATCGTCTAACACCACCACCACCACCACCACTACCACCAGAACCCTGTTCGCTTGGAATAGAAGGTAAAAAAAGAAAATAAAAGAAGCTTCAAGAGGGATGCTGATGCTTTCTTTCTCTCACACCTTTTCTATCGTATGAAGAAGAGTACGCTCTTCTTATTATCAGACCCAAAAACTTCTAATTCGAACGAGAAAAAAAAAAAAGAAAGATGAGTATGGACAGGAAAAAGTAATGAAGTAGTATCTTACGTGATGAAAAAGAGAAAGTGAGAAAGAATATATAAAACGTCGGAGAGAAAGAGTATATGAGAAAGAGGAGGTGGAGGTGGAGATGGAGGAGTCATCGATTGGCCGAAAACGCTGGCAAAGAGAGCGTTAGAGAGTAGAATGAAAGTTAGAAAGAGAGATAGAGAGAGAGAGACTCATACATACATATATACACATACATACACATAGATATACGAAGTCGGCTGGTGATCATCCCCGTCCGAAACGCGAAAGCATATACCGTGTGTCGGTGTCAGTTGGAAAGTGCGAGCAGGCATCGGCCCGCGGCGCGACGCATCGATCCTACTTTCCATCCTCAACCCTCCTCTCGTCATATCCTCTCTCTGGTACCTCTCGTTTCCACCCTTCTCTCCAGTACCACCACCTCCACCTCATCCTCTTCGTCATATCCTCTTCTCTCTCTCTCTCTCTCTCTCTCGTTCCAACCCTTCCCACCATACCTAACTCATACTCCACCTCCTATCCCTGTCTAGCGCCTGCACCAACCATTTATACCACTACCAACAGCATTCCACACATACGTGTTCAAAGTCGTCCTCCCATACCCCCAACGAGAGAACGGTACGATGGCTAACCATGATATAGATACCAGAAATCCAGCGCTCGGTCTACGCTAGCGAGCGGAAACGAACGCGATCGTCTATATATATATATATATATATATATATAGCTATATATATATCTAAGTATATATGCGTTCACTCTCGACACGCACAATCCTATATATACTACTAACACTACTACTATTACTACTACTACTACCTGCCGCTGCAACACGACCCGCCATCATTTTAATGAAGATGTAATTACGGACGTTTCGGCGCCGGAATCAGCAATGCGCCCGCGGTGCGACACATCGGGTCGCATTATTGGCTGCCTTATTAACTGCCGGCCGTGTGCAAGCGACGGCACCGAACCGCGTAGGCAGCAGTAGACATCCCTACCTACCTACCTACCTACCTACCTACCTACTCTACCAACACAACACCATGCTGCTACTGCTGGTCTGCACAATCGACAACTACTATGACATACCTAAGCATATAAACGTGTATATCCCTATATGCACCTCGTAATCATGAACACATGACACAGACACATGCGCATTCATGTGGGGGTGGAAGGAAGGAAGAAAACAAAAGAGCACACGGTACAAAACTTGAATTCTTTCGAAGACGAGAAGAGAAGAAGAGACTTCGAGGCCGTTTACCGATATGGCGTCGTCGAGCACATTTAGTCGTCGTTGTCGTTGTCGTCGTCTCCTGCTAGTCGCTTCGATCGATCATCGCGTTCGACAAAAAGGTGCCATTACCTTTTCAACGCCTTTCGCCTTTACCCCTACCCCCATTCTTCTACTTCTCCCTTAATCTGACTCCCGTTTAGAATTGATAGATTGAAATCGTACTTTTTATATACCTATATATATATATATATATATATATATATATATATATGTGTTATCGTTGGAGATCAAAATTGGAGAATGTCAAAATTCACATGGTCACTTGGTTTATGTCATTATAAATATTAATGTATTAGAGTATATATCCAAATATTCGGTCTTTCACAGAATCTGACAAGTGTTGACATTTCACCATGTGAATCTTGACATTATCCGATTTTGCTCATTCACGCTACACATATATATTTTCCCCTTTTTTGTTTTTTTTTATTTTTCTTATTTTCTAGTAGATATTTTTTTTTTTTTTTTACCATCCCACCCTCCTTTTCATCCCAATGTTTTACCTGAGTCATATGCAAAGTGCGTTGGTTGCCAATTAACGCGATAATGATGTGTAGGGTATAGATTACCATAGAAAAATTCAGATCGTTTCGTTTGTAGGGTGGTACCTTGTTAATTTTAACGAACGTGACATATCTGTACGAATTGGTCGAATTCGGAATCACACACGGTTTAATTTATTATTGATAAGAAAAGAAATGATTGAAATTTGTATTAGTGTTTTGAAACTTATAAAAGAAGACTTTGAAAACTTTGGACATTTAAAGATAAAAATGAATCGATGAAAGTTCAAACATATTTGAAATGATTGAAAATGATCGATTTGGATTTTAGTGAATAATCTGGATGCTTCGATCGTTCCAATTTGTAATGCTCATTCGTAGATACAGTAGGCTGAAAGTGTGTGTGAAAGTGTAAGAGAGAGAGAGAGAGAGCGAGAGAGAGAGAGAGCGAGAGAGAGAGAGAGAGCATAGAATCGCGCAAATTTGCCAGACGGAAACCCTTACATTAATTAGAACAGTTAAGGGCAACTATCCCCTCACAGTGGGTAATGTGCTTTGCCTGATTCGACCCCCTAACGGGATTACGGGACGCGCGCGCAAGGTTTTGGCGTTGTTATGCAATCCCAGCCCGGCATGGGACGTAGCCTAGCTTCGTGCTGGCTCTACCAACACGAATACGAATTTACGATAGCCAATATACGTTTGTATATGTGTAGGTGTGTAGTTATATGTGAGCATACATTCTAACACATTCGATTGGCTTCTATCCTTCTACCCATTGCCGTAGGACTCTCGATACTAAGTAGCCCGAATATCCTGAATTGGAGTCGAGATTATAATCTACCAACCAATATCGTCCTTATACAAAGAAGAATCTTTTTAATTTACACATATGAATTGTTACCAACTTTCACTTTCGATTAAACACTAAAGCTGGTTCTGATCAAAAGAAAAGAAATAAATTAGAACTACTGAATCAGGTTGTTCTCTCGCCCATTTAAGTTTTAAGTTAAGAGTCAAGTTAATCGAACGAACAGCCCTCTTGTCGTCTAGGTATCTTCAAATATCTTATCTTGTATATACCCTCTCCTTTTGAAATACTTTCACGATGGTACTCATCGAGTAGGCTAATGATGCACTCTACGGGCACGGTAAGTGCATAAAATGGGAATACGAGTTCTACGAGCTTCTACGATAACACGTATATATATAGATATATATATAGGTATATGTCGAGCCACGTCAACGCTTATAAATCCTCACGATTACCATGTTCTATACCTACTAGGTATATACCAATGGCAGCATGGGTCTCCATGGCGTCGCGAGATTTAAACGGGCTGCTGCTGTTCGCATCCACGAACAAAGCGAACCGAGCGTTTACATAACGGGGGTAGTTCACCGGTGAAATAAAATAGTCGATGGTAGCGTGCAATCGAGAAGGAATGTCCGTAGCAGCATTTTTTAAATAGCCGAGAGGAACGATTCGATAGACGTACCAATACTAACACCAACACTAACACCAATACTATCAACGCTACCATCACTATCATCACCACCATTAACTCGTTACTTCTCTCTCTCTCTCTCTCTCTCTTTCTCTCTCTCTCTCTCTCTCTCTCTTTCTGTGTTAAATGAAAACTCACCCAATGTGACATCGGCTTTTCGCGTAACCCATCCTCCTCCCCATTGCAAATACTTGTCATGCTCAACGCTTTTCATGATGCAACGAGATTTTTAATCTTCCGATATGATCATTAACGATGTCCAGTCGGGAAAAGAATTTGAAGGATTTATGAAAATATCCTTTAGGTATATCGATATACATGTTTTAATAGATCCTTAAACAAACAACCTACTTAATACTCAAAGTTCAATAGTTAGAAAGACGAAAATCAACGTTGGTACTTCTTACTACTAGTTGAACTTTTAATAGAAAACAGCTTCCCATTACACTCTCGGGAATATTACTCTATATATCTCATATCTCCGATCGAAGGGATGGATACACTTGGAAGTGACCCTAACTGTGAGTCTTACCACCCTAGCCAGTTTTCAAGGATGCTGCGTGATGGTGGTCCAGCATATAAGCCGAAGGGAATACCTTGATCTCTCGGTATACAAGTTCAAAGGTCGTCAACGAACTTTTTTCCTTCAACGGTTTTCTGTAAAAACTTGTGACGAACCCATTGTTACTAGTTGTTACATGAATATATGAACAATTTTATATATGTTAGTGTTACATTGTGAAATCTGTTAATCTATGAAGCGACTAGTTCAATTCTGAATTAATTATATTGAACTATTTAAACCTACCATGACCATTTTGTAATTGGGTGAAATATATATATATATATATATATATATATATATATATTGTTAAATAAAATATAAACTTGTATAATTACGTAAGGTGTAGGAATAAATGACAATTACAAAACGATCGTATATAAACCGGCTACCAACAATGACGCAATGATTTTACCGAAGCGTAAAAGCGTCAGAGAAACTCGGCGCCCGGCCGCCCGTCGTGTAGGGCGCCATTGAGGGCGCCGCTGAGGGTGTCACGGAGGGCGCCCGACGATATGCTGCTGCTGCTGCTGCTGCTGCTGCTGCTGCTGCTGCTGGTATATAGGAGCTTTACCAGAGAGATAGAGATAGATAGATAGACAGAGAGAGAAAACGGAAATGAGAGGGGTTGAACGATAGAAGAAAAAAATCGATATAATCTCCCATCTACTAATAATAGTGGCTAAACCCCATCCATTCATCCATACCGCGGCTCTTACTCCGGTTATAGTCGTCGGCAACGTTTGCATCATCTCAACATCATCGTACGATACACGCCCGTGAACTCACTCTCTCTCACTCACTCTCTTTGCTCATGGAATACCGATCTGTCCCGTCTCGTATTCATCGATCTGGTTCCCAGAGGTCTCTCTCTCTCTCTCTCTCTCTCTCTCTCTCTCTCTCTCTCTCTTTCTCTCTCAGGACTCCCTAAAACGTTTAATTACTACGTCAAGGGAGAAACGAGAATAAAACGGCTAAGAGAAAAGAGGACTCTACGTTTTTCTTTTTTAATTAGTTTTTATACCTACCCATATATACGTATATTTCATATTATATATATATATATATATATATATATATATATATATATATGTGTGTGTGTGTGTGTGTGTATTTATGTGTGTGATAATATGAATAGTATTATGAATAGTAAATGAATAGAAATTTACCCTACTACCGCGTATAGGTGGCATCAGAAAAAGTCTTCCAGAGCCTACTAGTCCTATAGAGTCCTACAGAATCCTACTGTGTGTGTGTGTGATCACTGGTGATATTATAAACATTATCTAGAGACGTAGAAAGGTTGCAGGAATCTACTGATACCAACTAATGTCACCCAAGGTAAGTTTTGTGGGTATAATTAACCTTCAAAGTTAGGGTAATTTTACTATTTTTTGATTCCATTTATCGTCTGCTCTACTAGTTCCATTACATTATTTTTGGTACTATTAAACAACAATTTTAATTATACACACAGTATAGAGTAATTTAAAGTGTTTAACATAATAATTAATAAGCAGATACCATAAAACATCCCCCACAATCCCGCAGCTTACTGCCGCGTTTAGGTTGCATCAGAAATAATCCTAAACTACCCTACATATCTACAACATTTAGAACCCAGGAGTGAGGACCATGAAGCACCACACAAAAAGAATATCAACAATAGGAAAAACCATATTATATTCTGTCTCATTCTCTCCCAAACTAAATACAATATGTTTGTCTCTCTTTCGTAATGTTTCGTTTCATTCTTCTTTACAGCGTTTCATCATCCATTTTCAAATCACCCCGTTTCTAAAGAAGTTTTCACTTCAATAAAAAGACTAAGGTTCTTCTAAGTCAAGTCAACTCCGGTAGAGATAGTTGTATACGATAACAGGATTCCGAGAGGACGAGGAAGGAAATCGGTGAGAAAGAGAGAGACACAACCAGTCCTTTCTAGAAGTTGTCGGACCGGACGGCGAATATCCCCGAAGGTGACTCTCCGCAATCGGGCTAACGGGGAAGAAAGGATGAGAGGAAGTAAGGAAGGTAGGACCAAACTAGAAAGAAAGACAGACGATACGTCTCACGTCTCACTTGTAAAAACTCAAAATATATCAATTTGGTTTCATTTAAAGCAACATAGAACTATTTTTATTATCTGAAATCCTACAATTCAGAGAGAGATTCGACACTAGTGCTACTACCAACTCCGTTTTCTTGCAGTAAAAATCAACAAAGATACCAAAGGAAGTATAAGACAGTCGAAAAGAGAGAGAGGGGGAGAAAGGGACAGGAGGAAGGGAGAATTTGGAACGGTAGAAGACCTTCAACCAAGCGCGAATTAATTCAACGTACAACTCTCTCGCTCTTTCTCCCATTCCCGTTTCCGTTCCCCTTCACCAAGCAGAGCCGTCTTCCCTCATAACTTCGGTCTCACTCACTGAAGGGTTTCCTGGAAAGATGGGCAAGAGCGAAAAGAGAAAGGGAGGAAGAGAGGAAGAAGAAGAAGAAGAAGAAGAAGAAGGAGTATGGCAGAGAGAATCGTTATCGAAAAGGAAGGATGCCACGCAGAAGGAACATGGGGTAAAGGATGAGACGGGACGAACGTGGAACCGGAGATAAGAGAAGGAGGAGGAGGATTGTTGGTGTGGAATGGGGTGATGAGGGAGAGGGAGAAAAAGTTCTTCCAAAGGAACAGAAAGCAAGCAAGCAAGCAAGCAAGGCAAGATGGACTTGTTAATGGATGGGATATTCGTCCCGAACGATATTCCCGTTCCCGTTCTCGTTTATCATCTTCCGTTAGCAAACCCATGCAGTGGATCGTTAAAAGCCAAAGGTCTCGGGAAAGGATAAATAATATCCGTGAAGTGAAACACGTGCTTTAACCTATTATCGCACAATATGCAATTAGCCGGACGCGTTAATATAGCCGTAAGTATTATTACGCGTAACATAGGAATGAAACTACCTTGCTTTACTACGTTTATCTGATTACGAATGAACTTTCACGTTTTACACGTATTAAATAGAAATATATATATAGAGAATATATATTGTTACAGAGGTTGTGACAATAAAAAGCAGAGATGTTATTATCGATATAAAAGGTACAATCGAATATAAAGGAAACAAACGTTAGTTAATCGTCTCTTTTACAATCACACGCACGCCCACACCGCATGTCCACCGGTGTACAGTTCGATTTGCATCGGGTACCACTTAACGGGTATACCAAATATATTCGTACCAGACAGCTTACCTTACACCCACTCATTTACTCACTTACTTTCTCTCTCTCTTTCGAATCTTTCTTTGTCGCGTTTCGTTTGCTCCTATTTTTCTTCCTCGCTTATCTCCCATCTCAGTCTCTCCCACCCTTTCACATTCTCTCTTTCCAAGTAATAGCAGCAGCAGCAGCAGCTTCACCACCACCACTGTCGGCAGCTTCTCCTCCTCCTCCTCCTCCTCCTCCTCCTCCTCATCCTACTTCTTCAGTGCGCACTCGAGAAAGCATTTCCACCCTCCTGACTTGGGCAGAAAAGTGAGTTGACTAGTAGAGGGATGAAGAGAGGGAAAGGAAGGAAGGAAGGAAAGAACGAACGACGAGGAGGGCAAAGAGGTGGCCCGAGGGATGTTCGGAGTCCGTGGAGGCAGGGACGAACCCGACCCCTACCTTAACAAGCAACAAGGGTAGAGAATTAATGAGAGAGGGCGCTCAGGCAGACACTTGTGGCTACCGCCCAACCCTAGCCATCAAACCGTACGCCGATCCGCAGAAAACCCACGAATTTAACGCGCCGAGCCAGCACCAGCACCACCAGCTTTCTCTCTCTCTCTCTCTCTCTTCTCTTTCTCTTTCTCTTTCTATTTCTCTTTCGCTTACTTTCGATTCGCGCGAAAACTACTACCCGCCGGTACATTCTATCGATCCTTAACGATATCACGTATACTTTCTTTGTTTCGCGAACTTTCACGAAGTACCGGCTGCTGCTGCTGCTGTTGCTGTTGCTGCTGTCTGGGACTCCTACCCTGAGAAAGAAAAAGATATCAAAATGTACAACAAATAAATCAAAGAGACAAAATAATTGTCTTCGTTAATTACTACGAATAGACGTCTCGTAGAAGAAGAATAAATAAATATTATCAATAAGAATCTATTTGTAATACATTCAAATGGAATTGTTAGATTCTAATCGTACACACATGTATTCTTATTTAAACACGATAATATTATTGGATTGGCAAGAAAGTAATTTAGGTTTTCTAGTGTGAAACAAAACTCAATTGTTTCTAAACTAAATGACACGAAATTTGTTTCTATAGCAACCTAAAAGTGTCAACTACCAAACCTCAAAAGAATAACGAAACAAACATAACGCTATCTATTGGTGCAAGCCGAAATTACTTTCTTGCCAACCAAATATATTGACACACATTTACTTGAGTACAATTTTTATTAATGATAGGTTATGTTTTATATAGGTTATGTTTTTTTAAATTAAGTAAGATATTTAACATAAAGTAACATAACTTTGAAAAGATAATTTTAACGATGAAAATAGGAAAATATCCCTCTCACGTTGAAGAAGGTGTCTCATTTAAGTAACCAACGAGTCAGAGAGAGAGAGAGAGAAAGGGAAAGTACAAAAATGCGAATGCGCGATGCTTCGTTGGAAAGCCGCTAACAAAAGGGTGAACATCTGGTTGTTCGTCCACTTCTCTCCTCTCCTCTCCCTTATCCCTCTCTCTCTTTCTTTTTCTCACCACACGCGTCCATTTCTACAAAAAGCCAGACGCTAATTTCTGGCCGCCCGCATATTACGCGGCGCGAGCCTTTATTTTAATTAACACTCAGCGGATTAGTCAGCACACGGGACACACGTTCGAGCATTCCCAAGTTTCCCCCATTAATTTGGGGGGAAAAAAGGGTGCTGGATATGAACGTTTCGATCTCTAATTCGTATCCCAACACCCATCCCCAATAAAACAAAAAAAGGTGGATATAAAAATGAAATGTCTTTATCTAACAATAAACGTAAGCTAATAACAAATTGTTCGCGTTATAAGTCATAAGCAGATGCTTCGTAAAATTCGTATTTTACAAGCTCAAAAATCGACATTCCCCGATGTACTAGGAGAAAGAAAGAAAGAGAGAGAAAGAGAGAGAGAGAGATGGGGAGAAGAAAAATGAAAAAGTTGGGAATCGGTGAATCGAAAAAGTGTGCAGGACGCGACAAGCGGAGGTTGGTGGGCGCATAAGAGGGAAAGAGAAGAGAAGAAAAATGGGAATGAGAGACGACGGGGCCCTTTGGGTGTGCGTGCTGAAGCCCCTGTGCTGTGCTTCGCGTTTCGTATCGTAAAAATCGAATATTTCCACGGGCGTAGGCGAACGTCGGTCGAGTATGGGAGAGGAGGCGTAGAGTAGAGCCACCTTTATGTCCATAGACGTGACTCTGCTGCAGCCACCACCACCACCGGCAACCGTGGAAATATATGGGGCCGTAACGGTTGCTGCTGTGAGAACTCGTGGAAGCGTCGAGGGAGTAACGGGGAAAGGAGAAATGATAGAGGGAATGTGTAGAAAGAGAGAAAGAAAGAGAGAGAGAGAGAGAGAGAAAGTGAGTGGGGAAAAAGACGAAGAGGAAATGATGGAAAGGAGGACGGAGCGAGTGTTGTAGATGAGCGTACGAGAGAGAGAGAAAGATAAAGAATAAAAAAGAAAAAAAGGAAAAGAGAAAGAGAGAGAAAAAGAGAAATGTGGTGGGATGAAGCAAAAGGGAAAGAAAGGGAGAGAAAGCGAGAAAGAGGGTAAGTGAGTGGGAGTGAGCTGGAGGCGATAGAGACAAGAGAGGGCTGCACAGCGAGGCTATACCCTCCTGTCCGTTGACCCATGGGACCCTCCTGGCTCTGGCAACCCTCACGACCCTGTTATTTGCATACGCTGACCTCCTTTACCGATTTCCATGGCCAAATAGAGCCTTTCTGTGGACTGGGAATCTCCTTCGACCTTCTTCTCTTCTTCTGTCCTCCTGTGTCTTCTATCTTTTTCTTTTTTTTCATCTATTTTTGCCCTCTCTTTATCTTACCTCCACACTTCTTCATTCAACACCCTTCCAGGAAACGTCTACCACCGGATGGATTGCGAAATCCCAACCCACGTCCCCAACACACGGGAAGTTCGATGTTCCATACTCGTTAAGATTCAACTCGTCGTTAGACTTTGTATATATATATTTCTAATATCTTAAAGAGATAAATCCCCTTTCTTCCTTTCTTCCTTCCTTCAATCTCGATTTTGCAAAATTTCATTTGCAAGATGAAACCCCAAAATTTTAATTATGTATATTTTAGAAATGTGATAAAACCAAAAGTGCAAATTCTTTCACTGATAATACTGACCCTATTATTATTATATTTTTCTATGTTCAAAGTTTTTAATATTATTTTTATCTTTAAAGTTTTATTCACAATTTTTATTTGAAAAAAAATATATTATTTTTATATCATTTTTTATTTCTTCTAAATACTCGTGTATTACTATTCTTCTTCTTCTTCTTAAAAAAAAAAAAAAAAAAAAAAAAAAACAAGAAATTTTTAATCATTAACTAGTGTCGCCATCTAACCAGAAAAATAGAAACTTAAAGAACAAAATCTTGCAAGTTTCTTTACCATATCGATATGTTACCATATGATGATAATTTAAAAAAAAATTTGTCAAAAAATCTTTTTATTTTTACCAATAGATGGCGATTGCTACCAAAATAAAATAAAACGATTCTGTGTGTGTGTGTGTCAAGGACATGAAAAGATAAACAACACAATAATTAATATATTTTTTCTACGCGTATTTATAGTGAAAAAAATGTAATATACGGTAACGAATTTATTTAATAATTGAAATATATCTAACATATAATTACTTTATAAAGAATTTTAATTTAAATTTCTTGTTTACAGAATCAAACATAACCTTTAACTTTACTAACATTAAATATATATATATATATCATACATGTTTAAAACAATATGATATTAATATGTTATAATTATGTTTTATTTAAGATCAATTATTAAATATATAAATAATGGCTAAAAGAAAAAGTATCAACAAACGTCTATCCAGATACAGTCTAAGATCCAGTGCAGGTTCTGGTTTCTTAGATCCAAATTCAGAATTAATTGGTGAAGGTAAATACTTTGTAAATTGTGTTAAACAATTAATCACAAATTATTCAAATTATATTATCTATTTTAGATGAACCTTTTTGGTGGAATAAATTGTCAAATTCACGTTCAGTAGAATACAGTTTATCCAATGAAACAAGCAGACATTTAAACGCCGATTCACATATTCAATCAATGGTTGAAAATCAACAATGGTGGAAACTACTGCAAACATCAAATTCATCATCAAATGAAAAAAAACACATAGGTAAAATATAGAAAAAAAAAAGAAGAAAATAATATTAAAATATTATTTGAATTTTCAATTGTAAATTCTTTATTCATTTAGAGGCTAATCGACAAGAGATTGAAAACAAATATATTACATCTGACACAGATGAAGAGGAAAATGATTTACCATTGAGAAAAAGAAAAATTCAAATACGTAAAAGACCAATTCAAAATAGAAGTAATATTTTTAAAAAAGCTTTGGATGATACAAAAAGTTCAGTGTCATCTGAAACAAAATTGCTCAAGAATTCTATGACCAAACATACGAATGATACAGAACCTAATAAACAATCATTAGAAGGATTAGATCATACAGAAAAACACGCGAGTCCAATTAAAAACAATAGCAGTACAAGTAGCATTGATAAAAGTCGTAATTCTAACAAATTCTTAAAACATAAGCAAAATATTTTTAGAAAAAAATTAAAAAAGAAGAATAGTTATAATGCATTTGATACTTTACTCAAAGATAATGATAATGATGATGATGATGATGATTCAGATAATAAATCAGAAAAAATTGAAACACCCATGTCAAATTCGTCTGCTAAATTAATGGACAATAAAAACATGTCGACAAAAACTGTTGTGGACAAATCAAAAGAAGAATCAAAAGAGAAATCAAAATTGTCTTCTTCTGGACCAACTGTTTTTATAAAATCCATGAGAAATTCAGAAATTGTAAATTATGACGATAATAATTTAATTCCACAAAATCGTACCAATTCTAGCTTTAGTTTTTTGAGTAGCAGTGATGAAAGTTCCAAATTAGATATCATAACAGATCCTTCATATAAAAGTTTATCAAAAAATGTTTCTACAAATGAAAAGAAATCTTCTATAATGGAAAAAAATGCAGATTCAACAATGCGTACTTCTACAAAAATTCGTGATTCTGTCACAAAAGAAACAATTGAAAATCAGGAAAGTGGAATTAGAAACGAAAAGTCGTTAGAAAATGAAAGACACGTGACTATTACTGCTCCGAATAAAAGTAAAATGGAGAATAGTATAAAAATAACGATAAATAATTCGAATTTAATAAAAACAATCAATGCGTCGCAACGTGAAAGTATGCACGAAAAAAATTCTAGTATATCCAGAATTATTAATAAAAGTACTAAGTTTGAAACAATAACAACCAATATGGCGTCCAAAAATTTGACAGATGTATCTGATTCTACATCCGACGAAATCGATAATATTGAAAAAGAAAAAACTGCATCCAGTGTATCATCTGATTCAAAAAATAATGCAATGAATGTTAATGAAAAAAGTGATATTATTTCAAAAAATCAAATGCATACAATTAACAGTAATAATAATTCAGTGCACCCAATCAATGCAATAGAATATACGAGTAAAAATGAAACATTAAAAAGAAAAATATCTACATTACAGAATAGTCAGAATATTTCTAACAATAATGAAGAAAATATATTACAAATAAATAATAAAACATTGGTAAAGGATTTAGATATGAATGCGGTTAGTTTAAAACAAACATCTTCAAGAATAATGGATGCCGATGATGTTAACAATGAACAAAATGGAGACAACATAAATTCTTCTAATCGTAAAATATCTAATGCAATTAATATCAATCACCAGAAAAAGATTAATGAATACTTTGCTACAACGACTTCCAAATTAGATTCTCCGATTAATGCAAGACTAAGTAAACCACTTGAAATGTTGAGTAATACTAAGGAAAATAAAGAAGTCAAGAAAAAAGTGAATAAAAAATCAAAGACAACTATTGGTAAACTAATTAATGCACATTTTACCACAGTAAGAAAAGATTCGTCATTAGAAAAGAAACAATTAATAGAAAAAATAAAAGAATATCGAGATATGGGTACAAAAAAATCAGAAACAAAGAAAATTGATAAAGCTTATATTGTTAATGGAAAAGTTTATAAAAGACCAAAACTACCACGTCCAAAATCATGGGCTACCAATCGTCTTTATAAATTCCTTTGGAAAAAAATGCAACCAAAATATAAATTATTAACAAGAGTGCAATCTGAAAAATTTGTTAAAGAATTATCCGATGTTGTATCGATTATTATTAAAACAAAAAAGTACAGTGACTACAAAACTCTGTTAAATAATTTAATGGAAAACATGGCTACCGTGGGAATTATTACTACAGCTAATGATTTTTATGATTTTTGTTATGATTATCTTCCTTATGATTTTCGTGTTAAAGTAGTACCTATGATATTACCTGGTAATGTTAGAAATATACCATTTAATCCAACAACTTTGAATGAACCAATACTTAAGAATTAAAATAATTTATGATTATGCATAGAGTTATAAAAATAAAAAATATTAATAATACAATAGCATTAATATAAGATATAATGTATTATTCTTAAGTTTATATTTGTAATGTTGTTTTCCTATATTATATAATAATTTTTCTAATTTTTTATAAGTTTGTATTTCAATCATTTTTTATATAATAAAATATCCATTGTAAAATATTAGTACTAACCTACTTTATTATCTTATCATCTATACCAAAGATTTGTTTACAAACACATACACACACGTGATTAATGCATTCAGCATAAAAACTACACTACCCGACTACGATAAAACAGAAATAAACCTTCAAATATTATTTGTTGACAGTATTGTACTGTTATCATGTTTTCGTACCCACTAACGCCCTCTGGTTTTAAGGTTAGTAACATAGATGAATGTGGTTATACAAAATGTGGACTTGTGATCTTTTACATACTTCTGTATTTTTTGATTATATAAACCTGATTTCGTATTATTCTTCGACTTCCTAAATTGTTATTAAAATAAACAAATATTATTTCGTCAAGCATGATAATGTAATATTAAATAACAGATGTCAGCACCTGTCTATGTATGCAGTTCGCCACGTTGGAAGAGTTAACGGCTGATAGCAATCTGCTTGACATAACTAAAACTATTTTATATCAATCTTAGAATACTTTTCTTCACTCGATTATATTAAGGTAAGAAATAGTAAATCATATTATTATTAAATAAATAAATATTATTGTGCAAAATGATTGTATATTGAAATGTATGACAGAACTGAATGTAATAGGTCGGTGAACTTTTACATAAAGAAAAACTTAAATAAAATTTAAATGAGATCATTTTAATGTTTACAAAATAATATTATAAATAAAAACAATAAATTAAATCTAAAATCACATGCATTTATTTGTCCATAACTATTGTTGACAGTTTCAATTAACGAGAGAAAAAGGAAAAGTAAAATTAAAATTTAAATGTATGACGCATCTTATTATGTTGATCATTTTTAATAAGCTTTCAATTATATTTCTATTGATAATAAAAAAAATAAACAATTATTTAAAATTCATTATAAATATCTTATACTATAATCAATTAATTGTATCAATCAAAATACTGAAGAATTTAATATAAAACATTAGTTATTATAATTAAATTTTGATAAGTTTATTAATGACATATTATATATATATAATCATTTACCTGTTATATGTGTATTATTTTATAATTGTATATATTATTATTATTTTTGTTACAAGACATCAAAGATGAAGGTTAAGGAGTTATTAAAAACTGTCAATGTGGCATGGTCACCACCAGCTCAATATCCAATTTTATTAGCTGCTGGAACTGCAGCTCAACAGCTGGATGCCAGTTTTAATACTTCTGCTAGTCTTGATTTATATTCAATTAATTTACAACAACCAGGATATGAAATGGAATTGAAAGCCAGTGTGGCCAGTGAACACAGGTTTTTATTATTTTTTTCTTTTTTCTTTTTTGTATCTTACTTTTAATATTAAAAATTATTTAACAAAAAAATTGATATATTTTCAAACAGATATCATAAAATAATTTGGGGAGCATACGGTAATAATCCAGCAGGTATAATTGTTGGTGGTTGTGATTATGGTGTAATACAAATCTATTCTGCATCTAAAATGTTAAACAATGAAAACAATTGTTTAATAAGTAGTCCTGATAGACATACAGGACCAGTAAGGGCAATGGATTTTAATCCCTTTCAAGCAAATTTATTAGCAACTGGTGCAACTGAAAGCCAAATTTATATATGGGATGTCGTAAATGTTAACACTCCGATGAAGCCTGGATCTGAAAGTCAACCATTAGAAGATGTTCAATATATTGCATGGAATAAACAAGGTTTTTATTATATAATATATAATTCAGAATATATATAAATGAAAATAATACAAATTCATAATAACAAATGTATTTGTTATACTTTTTAGTACAACATATTCTTGCCTCAACATTTTTACAACGCTGTGTTATATGGGATTTAAGAAAAAATGAACCAATAATCAAACTAACAGATGCCAATTCAAAGGTAGAATATTTTGTATCTTTTATAGAAACAAATACTGATTGAAAAACAATATTCACAGAATAATTATAATTTCATGCATGAAGGTACGATGGAAAGTAGTTCAATGGCATCCTAATGTTGCGACACAATTATGCTTAGCATCAGAAGATGATCAAGCACCTGTTATTGAATTATGGGATTTAAGATTTGCCACATCACCTTTGAAAACATTACAAAATCATCAACGAGGTGTTCTTTCAATAGCATGGAATCCTCATGATCCAGATCTTCTTTTAAGTTGTGCAAAAGATAACAGAATTTTATGTTGGAATCCAAATTCAAATGAACCGGTATACAAAACTTATTTTTTTTTTTTTTTTTTTAAGAAGATTATGTATCTTAATTTTAATTAATAATAACAAATTATTTATATAAATTCAGAATGGAGAAGTAATATGTGAATTAACGCAAACAAATCAATGGAACTTTGATGTCTCATGGTGTCCACGTCATCCAGGTTTAATTGTTGGAACTAGTTTCGATGGTCATGCAGCTGTCTATTCTTTACTTGGTGGAAGACAAGAAGTATCTAATGAAACATCGAACAAAATTGTTGATTCATTTCCAGGAATGGATCCTTTTACACAACCCCATCCTACAGCTCAAACAGAATCAATTGCAGTTTTGACAAAAGCACCAAAATGGTTGAAGAGACCTTTTGGAGCATCATTTGGTGTAAGAATATAATATTGAAACGATAAATTGTTTCTTCCATTGAAATTATAATCATTTTTGATTGATTTTTAGTTTGGTGGTAAATTAATCATTTTTGAAAATGAAACACCAGATCCAAATTTACCTATGAATTCAAACAGAAAAGTATTAATATCACAAGTAATTACACAACCAGATCTCATTCAAAGATCAAATGAATTAGAAGATACTCTAAAGAGTGAACAATATGCCGATTATTGTAAAGGAAAAATCGATAATGCAACAGATGAACATACTAAAAAAATTTGGAGTTGTGTTAAAGCATATTTTAACAATAATGTCACAAAAGACATATTGGATTTATTGGGATATAATATAGAAGCAATGAATAACAATTTAAATCAATATATACCTCAGGATGAAATAAATACACTTGCAGGAGGTATTGCTAATCTTAACAATGTAAGCTTTAATTACAATTACTCCTATAAAATATTATCTATAGTAAATAATAGCAATTTAATTTATTTTTATTATAATGTAATAGATAACAAATGGTAACATTGATGGAGGTGCAGTATTTGATGCTATTGTTCAAGAACAACATAAAAAATCTACTACAGCTTCTGCAATGTCTGCAAATAATAATTTCAAAATAAATATTTCTGATGGTAATTTTATAACAAATCTTGATATTTACATAATACATATTTTACGTAATAATTAAATTAATCTATAATATATATTTTATTTATTATAGATGATGATGGACTTATTGCACAAGCAATTCTTTTGGGAAATATTGAAGCTGCTGTATCTTTATGTTTTAAAAGTAAAAGATATGCAGATGCAGTTATTCTTTCCATGACCGGAGGACCCGAATTATTAGCAAAAACTCAATATAGGTATTTCTCAGAACATTCTGGTGCACTTAATTCAATTATAAATTCATTAGTTAGTGAAAATTGGACTGACATTGTTAAAAATGTTGATATCAACTGCTGGAAAGAAGTACTGATAGGTATATTTACACATGGTCAAGAACGATCAATGTTGTGTGACATGTTGGGAGATCGTTTAGCATCTAGCGAAAATCCTGATTTAAAAAAACAAGCTCAGATATGTTATATCTGTTCTGGTAATTTGAATAAATTAATAGAAGCATCTGGAGCTGAAGTTCAAGAAATTGTGGAATTGATAATGATTATGCAAAAAGCTTTAGAATTTCAAGGTATTAGAAGAACTGATGTTGACGGTAAAATTGCTAATGTTCTAACTCAATATGCTGAAATGCTAGCAGCAGAAGGAAATCTTGAATCTGCTCTGAGTTATCTTGATAATAGCAAGGAACAAAATACCAAGGATTTAAAAAATAGGCTTTGTAGAGCTTTAGGTTATATTGAAGAGTCCAAAAGAATCATAGAGAAAGCACCAATAAAACAAAGTTATAACGAACAAACTCATAGACCTTTACAAAATCAGAATTTTCAAAATACATATAATCCATTATCACAAACTACATCAGCAATTGGTGGATCTTCTAATTACAATTGGAATGCGACTCCTATTAAACAATCATTTGGAACAACAACAGCTCCGTATAATATTCAATCAACACAATCTTTTGTAACACCTTCTGCTCATACTCAAACACAATCGGCGCATTACGATCAATATCCAACAGGACGCCCATATGGACAACAAAGCAGTTTACAGTCCCCTCCTCCGCCCCCTCCTACATCTGGATCAAATACTACTAGTAATTCAAGACCGTCTAGTGTTGGACCTCAATCAAGATCCAAATATCTTATAGATCCATCTGTAAAATCTACGCCATCGTATGGTCAAAGTACTTTTCAACAACCGTTTACTCAACAACCACAATCATTTTCTTCTCAACAACAAACTGGATCTATACCAGGATACAATGTACAGTATCCATATCAGACACAAGCACCTGTTCCTGGCAACACATATCCAGGTCAATCACATAATTTCATGAACATACCATCAAAAGAAACAGAATCTTTTAAACCACCGTTATCATCTAGTATGATGTCTATGTCTCAAAATTCTTCTCAAGTAGACCCATATAATCAATACAATCCGGAACCGATTTCCCAAATGTCAGCATACAGCAATGAAAGTAGTTATAATTCAATGTCACAATCATCTGGATGGAATGACCCACCAATGGCCAAAAGTTCTAGAGCACAGGTAATTTATTATATATTAATCTATTATTTTCTATGAAACAATGTAATCAGTATAATAAGGAGTAATTATATCATGTACTCGAAGTCGAATGCATGGCTATTAGAATAAATACTGATTAAGACATATATATATATATATCTATGTATATATTTAAATGATATAGCCAATATTGGCACTACACAACAAAAGTGAAATGTTTGCGGAACATGCTGGTACACGGAAATGGAAAGCAAAACATTTGAAGAATATAAATGTAAAGGTAGTTTTGTTAATTTTCAACGTTTAGAGTGCCATCCCCTCTTTGCTATTTTTATTTATTTCTTATGTGCCTTTCAATTATGTATATATCTTTTCAAAACTATTATTATATGGATATATAATGACATTAATTATCCTAGATTAACAATAGTATTTGTGTGAATATTAAGATAACTAATATGTAACATAAAAATTCATATTTAGCTGCTATAAACCGCTTTTTATACAAAGACTAGTATTATATACTTTATGGTTAAAACAAATATTATGACAATATTAACAAATATTATGACAATATTTGTTAAAATAATCAAATTATAGTATAGATGATTAAATATTTATATAATACATTATATGATTATAATAACTTCATCATTTTTTCAGGCAAAATATGAATTTCAAAGTCCAATACTACATCCTTTAAGAAATACAATTCCACAACCTGAGCCTAATGTAAGTATACAAACATTATCATATTTATTATTCTTATAGTAATTATAATATCTTATAAATGATTACAGATATTACCACAAGATAATTATTACAATGAGTCTCAGACACCTTATAATCCACAACAATATGTTCATAACATTCCAAGTGCTGGTACTCAATATAATAAACCTGTTGATATTGCACAACCTGTAACAGTAGCAAAAGCTATGGAACCTGAGAAAGCAAAACCACCAATACCTGAGGAACATATGCATTTGAAAACGGTATTCGATGAACTAAAAATGCGATGCTTTGAAAGCGCTAAAAATCCGGTAAATATTAATTAATTTAAATTCGAAATTATTGTATCATGTATTATTTCATATTACATATTAACATATAATATGTCTTTTGCATTTGTATTTCAGCAAATTAAAAGAAAGATAGAAGATGTATCTAAAAAATTGGAAATACTTTATGATTGTCTCAGAGAAAATAGAGTACGTAAATTATCATACTTTTTTCCCCATGCATATATAAATTTCTTTGATATTTAACAATTTGTTAAATTACTTTTTAGTTATCACAAAATACCATTCAAGGATTACATCAAATATCAGAGATGGTACAAAGTGGAAATTACTCTAGTGGTCTAAGTTTGCACACGCAACTAGTATCAGGTCCAGATTTTAGTCAGATATCTTCTTTCATGCCTGGTATCAAAGTATTACTTCAAAGTGCCCTTCAGTTAGGAATTTACATTAGATAAAATATGATATACTGAAAATATACGGTAGACATCCTCGTTATAAAGGTTTATATTTTATCATCTTTCATGAAAAAAAAAAACATACTTTATTCTACATCGAAAAAAGTATATGTCTTTTTAATTTCTTTATTACATCATTTACAGTTAATAACATTAATATAATTTATGGAGTTTATATTTTTCACTCTTCTGCAACTGTACCTAAATTTCGACACAATCTTGTAGCCTTTCTTTTTTTTCGTATTGTAATATATTAATGAGTAGTTACAAGACCATAAGGAAAGCTATATTGATATTTTATAACTGTTTTTTATATAAATTATTTGCTTCATTGGTTTTAATTTAAAAGAAATGTATATAAGCAATATTTAAGTTGATTTTGAATAATGAAGGTAAAAAGCTTATTTTTGTATACAAAATATTCTTCTGGTATGTTTCTTACTTTAAATTGAAAGAAATGAGAAGAATAATAATTAATGTAATATTAATGTTTACATTTACGTTAATTGTTTAAAATTTGTGTCCTAATAAATAAAATTATGTAAGAAAATGATAATGTTTATATACAA
This sequence comes from Polistes dominula, assembly GCF_049000335.1. Classification (NCBI taxonomy): domain Eukaryota; kingdom Metazoa; phylum Arthropoda; class Insecta; order Hymenoptera; family Vespidae; genus Polistes; species Polistes dominula. The sequence goes on from NW_028300865.1 coordinate 2,151,638, forward strand.
GTGGAAATATTTAAAATATAAATATGATTTACTCGTTAATACACATATATGGACTTTTATTTGAGCTGTATTTTGTAATCATTTTGTTATATAAATTGACAGAAAACGTGGGAAGCCAAGAAATTAAATAATACATTATATATATGAAAATATGTAAATCTGTACATGCTTTATATAGTCCCGTAAAATAATTTATAAAAATCTAACATTCACTTATTTACAGATACTTATGATAAAAAAAAAAATAACTGTAGATGTGTATACGTTACTTATTTCAGAAATGAATCCAAATGAAATAATAGTTTACTGTATAATTAAACTATGTAAAATTGCGCTCTTTTCATTGACAATAAACTTTTGCAATAATTCGTCTAATGGATCAACACCGTCTCGAGCTGCTTGGCGTCTCATAGCTTGTTTCACTTCTTCACGGACTCCTTTGTCAGCACCACGTGTTGTAATACGTCGACCTATATAAAAATAAATATTGTATACTATTGCAATATTAATTTAATAAAATAGACATACTTTGTAATACTCCTGAACCAGTAGCGATATCTAAAGATACACCACCACCATGTTCTGTCCATAAGTACGTTAATTCCTCTAAAATATCTACGCATATAATATATGGTTGAAATAATGGATATACAAAAGATCCACGATTAATAATTCTTTCAGTAATTATAGATAATGTGCTGGCTTCTTGGGGCCAATCAATTTGCATTAAAACTAATGCATGTCCAATAGCCAAATCTCCTACAGTTCCAGGTATAGCAAAATTCTCCTAAAATGTATACATTATAAACATTTAAAAGCCAAATGAAATAACTATAATCTTTAAGTTTAAAATCGTTATGAAATAATCTAATGATATTGGTGAATTATACGGTAGGTACCTTTAAAGCTAAAAGAAGTAACCTGCAACAATATTGTAAAACAGGATAACGTGCGAGGGATAGATAATGCAAATGTCTCGTAGATGGAACGGTTAAATTATGAGATACTTTTCCACATACTGAAGGTAAAGAGCTTGCCACTAAAACAATATATTCTAACATACCCTATAAAAAAATGTTTCAATGAAATTTTTATCCCATTTTTATATAACATTATATATAACACAACATACCTTATAATCTTTTAAAAAAAAGCAACTACTAGCAAATCGTAGATGAGTAGACAATGAGGAACCTTCTTGAGTTAATCTAGTTAACACTTCATGATGCAAGCCTTTATACATAGCTAAATCAGTTGCAAATGGGTTTAACCATGCATCCAATCGTGCTTGTTGATTAAGTTTATCTATCTCTATTTGTAAATAATCACTACTGTGTAATAGATCCCACAGTTTAACAGCAAAACCAAGACCATTGCCACTGTAATCTCCATCACTAGTTATAACAATTCCTGAGTTATCTTCCCTTTTTCGCTTTTTTAATTTTGGCTCTAAATATAAAAAAGAATGTTTCTTACTTGTCTATAATATTTTTTTGCTGTAACTCTATAATTTATAAAATTAAAATGTTATACCAGTAATAGAAGACATTAACTCTCCAAAAGCTTCTACTAAACAATTCATAGTTTCTCCATTATTGATAAGCATTGCATGTTCATTCAGTATTCTCAGTAATACTACAATTGCACACATTAATAATTGTCGTACAACAACTTCTTCACATAAATTAGCTGCATGTACAGCTGCATACTGCTGTAGTTTCTCGCTATATGTTTCCCGATTCCAAGGCATGGAAAATAAATTGCTTAATTCCCATCCTAACTTTTTTCCAATTAACTCGACTACATGAAAAAGTCTATCCCATGGATATTGAATTTGTATATCTTGCGGATGCTGTATATATGCTAAATAAAATTCCACAGCTTTACAAAGTAATCTTAATCCAAGACGAGGGTTTAGGTCAACAGGAGCAGCTCCAAGTAATGGTAATGCATCACAAGCTAATAATCGTCTAAAACCATTTACAGCACGACCCGGATGACTATGTTTTTCTGCAGTAAGTAAAGTCTCCACCAAACGTGGCTACAAATTATAAATTATATTTTAAATAAATGTGTACATCTTTGTAATAATGTATACAGAGTGATAACAAGAAAAGAGTTCAATATTTGAAAGGCTTATTAGTACTCATCGAAACGACTAAAGAAAATCAATCTTTTCAATGTAAATTAACAAATATTGAAACACTTCTTTTTTTATCACCCTGTATAGAAAAATTCTATTTCAAATTACTAACTCCATGTGTTGGTGTAGTGTGAGGAAATTTACGTATTAAAAGAAGTAACAATTTACAATGCTCCATAGTATCTTCACTATGATCAGCTGTCATAACTAATAAACGATGCTGTAAATCTTGAGGGATATGTTGAAACATTTGACATAAAAATTCTGTCTCTGGATCACATTGTTCAGAACGTAAACATGTAGTAACTATTTCAATTTCTTTCCAAATATCTCGATCATCTGGAAAATTCTGAAATCTGCTCTTACGCATAAAAAAAATAAAAAAAAAATTTAAAAAAAACAAAAACAAAAAGTGTAAGTTTAATTTTCATCAAAGTTTATAAATTAATTGTAAATAATAATTAGTATCTCACGTACATTTCACTAAAACATTTTGCTGCTTCCTTGACGTTTTTAGATAGCTTTTCTATTCGGTATGCTTCAAACTGAATAATATAATAATTTGTATTTATTATAAATTGTCTTTATGATTTTTACAACATAAATGATCTTTATATTAAAAGAAGTGTTTAAAAAAAAAATGATAATAAATACCTGAACTTTCGCACTATGTGGAAATAATGATTTAGCGGTGATCAGCCAGGACTTTGCTGCATAAATATCACTTGATAATGCTTCTTTAGCACGCATTATTAAATAATCCTCTTTCGATAATTGATTTTCTCCACCGGAAGATTTTTCCAACATCGTGAAGCAAGGTATTCTCGTTTTCTTAAAAGTAAATGTATATATCTGTTTATGATATTTAATCTCTAATAAGTGATCGTACGAAGTACATCAAATCGTAAAGAAATTTAAAAATTAAAGGTTATGTTTTCATTACTCGCACGTGAATCAGTTTCAAAATTGATAAAATGTCTTTAGTAAGCCTAAGTTGTTCGCTAATATCAGAAACATTTTCTAATTGCATTTACATGATGCTAGATAAAAAAAACTTAAAAATTATATGCAGTTGTCTACTAAGTGAACTTGTAGATCGACGTCGTTCTAATCTATTAAACGCTAGGTGGCACTATACTGGGCTTGGAGTACTATATATATATATATAATTATATGAACTTTTTTATGTATTTGGTGCACTAAGCCATCCCTGAAGTTATTTGTACATATTTTAAAATAATCTATGTATATAATTCTATATACCTATCAAATTTGTTAATTTACTTTTTGTTATGTATTCATAATAAATATAACAAATACGTAATGTCATTAATATTAAAGGATTCTTACGTTCCTCTTATATTTGAAAGATTAATATTATTTACATCGTATATTTTATATTGTTTTAAATAAAAAATTTATTACAATACAAGTGAAAAATAATAATTATTAATACATTAAGACATTATAAGTTCTTATAACGAATCTATACACAACTATTGATAATATAACTCTAAATTCATGCCATCGTGTATTTCATCTGAAGCATTTGATTAAGGAAAGCATTGATAGAATAATTATTGCTAATAACAAAACTCTAATGACTTATTTGCCAAATCGATTAGTTCCATAAAATAAAAAGTAGATAAAATTGATGAAGTTATATACATCATTTCATTTATTATTCAATGGTCATTTAAATCAAATGTTTTGATAATAAATTAAAAAATGTTTCTACAAGTGGAGTTAATCGTTTTGGCTTATGAACTGCTCACACATAAAGATGACTTAAAATATTGAAGGATACAGTCCTGTAATTTAATATGATCTTTGAAGATGGTATACCATTTCTTTAATACAATTTTTTCCCAATGTGTTCCAGTTTGAGCTGCTATCAATTTCTTCAAATCACCGATAGTATCATCTGGATTACATTTCACTCTAACCTTTTTTCCTAATCGATCATTGCAAGTTATTTCTAACATTTTTTTTTATAATTTTGGTTTTAATTTTTCCTCAAGTCTACAAAATTCAATTATTAATTCGATAAAATTACTTAAAAATCTATTTCATATCTATTAGTGATATTTTTGTGTTGTCACCTTACATATTTTTATTCCTAAGCTTATTCTTGTTTTATATAAATATAATAATAAATTAATAATATTAATCTTATGGAATTGTAATATGTATATATAGAATACATAGTACTATTATTATACTTACAAAATTAATCGTATGTATATTTTGCTATTGTATATATATATTGTGCATGTAGATATATAATTTGATATATGATAATATATTATATTCTAATTTTATTATAATTATTATTATGCATATATTTATATATAGATATGTTTTATTTAAATTGCATCATAATAAAATCTTGATAAAATATTCAATCCAAATAAACAATTTTTGTCAAAAATATATTTCTTTTTGACATAGATTGCAGTCGAATGATACTACTTAACCTCACAATTTTTGCATCACTACGTTAATCAGAAGATGAACATAAAACATACATTTGTATATAAATACATTATATTCTAAGCACGTTAAAACATACATATATATTTTTCCGTATTTGTTTTGTACGATAAAAAATATTATACATCTATATGTGCATTTTTTTTCGCATAAAAAATATTAAATCGACATTCGCAAGCGTCACTTACCCTTTAACGCGGTATATTAGAAATCTATAATATGTAACGGGAGTTATTGGTTGAATGTATAACTATATTGTATTAATAGCTATCTCTTTGGTTACATTTATAGTTATTTATTATTTATAGTAATAATTTCTCAGTATGTAAATAATGGCTAACTAAATCTTTGAAATCTGTAATGGATTCTGATCATACGTACATTTTTCGACCACGTATGCCGGAAATGACGTTAACTCAATCTCCACATCATTGAGAGGAGTCCGAGTATCGTGTACAGTCGTTTGTAGTCGTGTTAAAGTACAGAGATCGGCGTGCTCGTCTTTACCCTATCTCAGTCTTTCTCTCTTTGTATTTTATATTTCTGTCCTTCTCTTTCTTATTTCTCTTCGTGCTACTTGTGTGCGCACACGTGTGTATGTATGTGCATGGACACTTTTTTACTTTTTGAATAAAACACGATGGTGATCCCGCAGGAGGTTCTTTCAAAAGCCGAAGAAATAGCAGATCAGGTAAAACTATCAATATTATTACTTTCTCATTTTGTTATTATTTATTTTTCATTAATTATGTATAAAACATAATGCATATTAGATTTCGAAAAAAGCCGTACGAGCAACCACAAGTATATAAGTATCTCCTGTCAACGTCATCGTATCCAACATAACATGTTTGCTCACATATTTTCATATATATTTTTATATATACGTTTTATTTATGACTAAAAAGATCATCAAACATTGTTTTCCAATGCAATGTTTTACTTCAAATCATAGACAAGTTGTAATGTTTAAAGGTTATGAGTACATTCAATGTTGTATGTCTAAATTTTAATAAATTATTAATTTATGCTTTTATTTATATTTTATACTTGTTTAATAATTCATTAGTATAAATTTTACATAATTACAATATTAGAAAATATCTATTAATAATAATTTCAATTAAATTACATTTAACTTGATAATATAAAAATGTACAATGCAATTGTAAGAGAACAAAATTATGCATATCATCATATATTATATTGCTATTGATATGTAATCTATATTTGTTTATATAAGATTTTTTTTATTTGCTTTATGTACTAGACTTTATTTGATTTTATTTGATCTTATACAAAAAGAAAATGTTTTATTTTTATGGATATAAATAATTATATTTAATTAATATTTCATTAATAACTTATTTTTATAAATTATGTTACCATAATGAAAGATTAAGGTTATATTAATTTATAATTTTTATAATAAATATATATTGAATATTGTTGAGCTATTACAATTGATTTAAAATTTGTTATATTTTTAAATGGAATGATAATTTTATTATTTTTTTGTTTGTTATGACAGGTTATACGTAGTGGGAAGCATATATTACCAACTCTTGCACGATTGTGTCTTATATCTACATTTTTGGAAGATGGACTTCGAATGTGGTTTCAATGGAACGAACAAAAAGAATATATGGATATGTCTTGGGGTTGTGGAAAATTCTTAGCTCATGTATTCGTCTTTGTTAATTTAATTGGACAACTCGGAGGATGTGTTATGGTCATTGCAAGATGGAAAGTCAACATAGCTTGTGGAGTTCTATTTTTCATATTGGTTTTACAGACATTTGCCTATAGTATTTTATTTGATATGCAATTCCTGTTCAGGAATTTAGCACTCATAGGTGCATTACTTCTGGTTTTGGCTGAATCCAGAATTGAAGGAAGATCATTGTTTGCTGGAGTTCCTTCACTTGGTGATAATAAACCTAAAAATTTATTACAACTTGCTGGAAGAATTCTTTTAGCATTTATGTTTATAACTTTAATTCGCTTTGAAGTATCATTCCTTCAAATTTTACAAGATATTGTGGGAAGTATTTTAATGTTATTGGTGACTGTTGGATATAAAACTAAACTTAGTGCTTTGCTTTTGGTACTTGTACTTTCTGCATTGAATGTTTATCACAATGCATGGTGGACTATTCCAGACCATAAACCATTACGAGATTTTCTTAAATATGACTTTTTCCAGGTAAAGTCTTATTTCATTATATTTATATTTATTTTTAAAATATTTACATTTCTCTAAACAATATATATATATATATTTAATTACAGACATTATCAGTAATTGGTGGCCTTTTAATGCTGGTATCTTTGGGTCCTGGAGGTGTATCAATGGATGAGCACAAGAAAGAGTGGTAGACATTTAATAAACTACCATCAAATACACCATTACATTATCACACATGTAAAGCCAAACTTTCACCCATTCCTACTTCATCGTACGTTCGATCGATTTTTAAATGGGATTATCGCATGCTGAATGAACAGCTCCAAAAAAAAAAAAAGGTGTAATATAAACTATTCAGTTAAAATAGACAAAATTGTCAGAACAAATTTCAAAATCAACAACGCATAAAAACATATGAATATAATAACAGATATATGAAGACAGAGTGAATTTTAAAAGATGATATTATGTCCATAAAGCAGAGTCTGAAAATTAAAAAGAAAAAAATAAAACACAAAGTGGCATGCAAAAGACTAATTTATATAACAAAAAAAAAAAAAAATACAAAGTAATAGCATTGTATATATGACACTGCGTTTATTATAAAAAATATATTTTTTCTGTGTGTTTTTAATCTTTTTTTTCTCTCAGTCATTAAAACTATGGCACATACAAGTGTATATGATTATAATATCAATATATTCTTCCATGAAATTGCAAAGCAATATATTAATTTTAAGTCTGTAAAACAATTAATTGAATTTATTGTTACCCTATTTTTTGAGAATTTATTACAACAGTTTTATGTTATTGTAAATAAAATATTCAATTGTATATTTTTCTTATTAACTTTTATTATTTTATACAATTTGAAATATGTACTTATAAATATAATTGAAGAATCGGGTTAACAGACATTATTATTGCTAATAATATATTAGCTTTAAAATAAACCAATCTTAAAATAACTCGTTTAAATTTATCTGTCTAAAGGGGTAAGAAAGTCTAGAGTTGCAGACATTAAGAGTTTTAACTCGAAGAAAGTCATCTGCCTAATTTAACGTTTCAAAACTATAATCTTTTATTGTAAAATGAGGATTAAAAGATCATGTTATAATCAAGATTCTATAAATGCTGGAACAACGATTTTAACGTCTAAACCATTTGCACATATTTTAAAAAGTTTATTTCGAAACGAAAGGTGTGATCACTGTTTGGAAAGGTAAGATTTAAAGAGCTAATAAAACTATTTATTTATATCTTGTCTTCTAAATAGTACGTTGATTATTTTGTGAATATTTGTAATGTATTATTGTTAACTGATAAATTTAATTACATTATTATTATTATTATTATTATTATTATTTCGTAATAATATTCAAGATATGACATAACATTTCATATGTGACAAATAACGTCATAATAATTTGTTATTAAATAAAAACTTTTATAATTCAGTGATACAAAACTATAAGGTTATGTATACGTAGTAAATTCCGGCATTTCAGTTTTTCCTCTTGTGTATTAGAAAAGCTAGTATTAGAAAACAAACGTTTTAGATATAATTATTATAATCATTTTGTAAATAAAACGTGCTAAATGTTTCATACAATGAAAGAAAATGAAAATATTCTGAAAAAAGGTACTTCAATTTTAACTAGCAAACCTTTTTCTTTTGCTCTAAGTTCGAAACAAAGAACTAATCGATGTGATAATTGTTTGAAAAGGTACATAATTTTTTACAAAGGAATTAGGTTTTAATATTTCTTTCTAATATTGTCACATAATAATAATATAAAATAAATATTAATATAAAATATTTAGGTTATGATATATATATACAAAGTATAATTATTATTATTATTTTGTTTTCAGTGGAAAACTTTTCAAATGTTCTGTTTGTCAGTACGTGTATTATTGCAATCGTAATTGTCAAAAGGAAGCTTGGTCAATACATAAGATAGAATGTCCAAATTTGAAAAAAATATCACCCAAAATTATACCAGATGCTGCAAGACTTATGGCTCGCATAATTATAAAACTTCATCAAGGTGGAGGAGAAGAAATGGGATATTATACTGAAAAAAAATATAGAAAATTTAAAGATCTTATGTCTCGTAAGTAATCTTTATATTTAAGCAAACAAATATTTAATACAATAATTCATAAATTTTGATTTATCTTTTGCATAGATTACACCGATATTAAGAATGATGCCAAACGAATGGAACATTTTATTTCGTTATGTGCAGTTCTATTTGCATTTCTTGAAAACATACCATTACCAAATTCTGCAGAGTTAATGGGTATTTATGGTAGAATATGTATTAATTCATTTGATATATTAGATTTAGATATGAATAGTATTGGAGTTGGCATTTATCTGGCACCATCTGTGATTGATCACAGTTGCAAACCTAATGCAATTGCTGTATTCGAAGGAACTACTATTATTATAAGAACACTTGAAGATCTTCCATGTTTAAATTGGTCACAGGTATAATAATCATTTTTTCAAAGTAACATTATATATTTAACTGTCTCTATTGTCATTAAATTTTAATAATTATATACTGTATACCCTAATATAGTTTTTTATGTTCAGATAAGGATATCATATATCGACATTCTCAATTCAACTAAAGATAGACGTGAAGAATTAAAGAAGTCATACTATTTTTTGTGTGATTGCCAAAGATGCATTCAGCCAGAACCAATGGCAACAGCTGCTGCTTGTCCAAATACGTCTTGTACATATCCAAATTCTTCCGATGCTACAGAATGTCAAAAATGTCATGAGAAATTTCCACCAAATTTTAAAGAAACATTTGATGAAGTTACGGAATTCTCTGCCCATCATTTACAAAATATGAAAAATATGGCTTGTATCCTTTTGAATGAATCATAATGTACAGAAATTTATTCTATATAATGCAGGCTATAATTCCTTATCTAATAATAGATCTTGATGTGAGTAAAATATGCCTAAAAAAGCAGGAAGGTGTCCTACATGCATTTAATATCCAATATGTACGTACTTTAGAAGCAGCATTCGAGGCATCTGTACGTTTATTATCATGGGAAGATGCAGAGTATTATGGACAAAGACTTCTACCAGGATATTTGTCAGTATTTTATCAATAAATGAATATTTAACATTTATTTTGATATAATTATAAAATTATTTTTTACATTACAGATTATATTATGAAGAAAGATATCCTTTAACGGGTTTATTATACCTTCAGTTAGGAAGAATTCAATTACATCTGAATAAAGCAAAGCAAGCTTATGATTCATTAAGAAAAGCACAGTCTTTATTGACAATAACACACGGAGAAAAAAGTACTTTAACAACAGAAAATTTGAAACCTTATTTATACAGATCTATAGATATTATTAAAAACTTATAGATATAATGATTAATTACTTAATAAAGTATTTACTAATAATAATCTGTTAATTTTTTTAAAAATAATAAACTACTTTATATGAACAAATAACAAAGTAGTATATAATCTAGGTAAAGGTTAATTTATATAATTTATTAGAAAATTAGATTATATAATTATATTCTCTTTAGTAAAATGAAAATAGGATATGCAAATAATTTTTCTATTCACTGTAGGTTTAATTTGTATTTTACCGCTCGTATGGCTCTCATAAACTGTGCTCTTATTGGTCGATTGATAACTGCATGATTGGCCAACATAACTCAAAATGGTGGTGCTGGGCATATGATTGGTCAATCAGAGGCTAGTGCGCTCTCTATTGGTAGCATATTATATCCAGCATATAAGTGTATAACCATTACAGAAAGAACATAGTAGTATGCATCAACAATCTTTAGCCTTTGATTTATGTTGTTTATGGTAGGAAAGAGAAACAGTTTATGATAGCTTGACAGCTGCTTGAATTTTTCTCTGTGAAAAGAAATAATATATATATTTTATTGTTTATTTTGTTCTATTTATAATATGTGGTAAGTTTATAAATGAGATTCATGGTGATAAGGTTTATACAAAAATATCTTGTGTTATTTGTGAAAATAATCATTAAAAACTTTATTAAATGTTTCTTTATATATAATTTAATATTTATTTGGATTAAATTTAACATATTTCATTTAGTTATTATATTTAAATAATATTTTTCTACAGATATTCATTATACAGTTGGTCAATTTACAAGACCATAGTGTTTGACGAATACATAATCAAAATAGGAGAAAATGTTTTCTGCCTTTAAAAGATTAGCTGGGAAGTCTGATGGAGTTGGCAATGCATCAGCTAGACCAGCTCATCAATCTATGCCAACAACGTTACAAAGAAAATTTGCTAAAGGAGTACAATATAATAGTAAAATTATAAATTTCTTCCTTTTTTCTTGTTTTAAATTTTCATGGTTTGATATAATAATATATTTATTATTTTTTTTTTTTTAGTGAAGATCATCATAAAAGGTGATAGAAATGTAGGAAAAACATGTTTATTTCATAGACTGCAAGGCCAAAAATTTGTTGAAGAATATATACCTACTGAAGAAATACAAGTTGCTAGTATTCAGTGGAATTATAAGGCTACAGATGATGTAGTAAAAGTTGAAGTATGGGATGTTGTAGATCGTGGGAGACGAAGAAGAAAAATGGAAGGTTTAAAAATGGATAATTCTACTACTGAAACAATTATTGAAGAACCTGCTTTAGATGCAGAATTCCTTGATGTTTATAAAGGGACCAATGGTGTTATTATTATGATGGATATAACCAAAACTTGGACATTTGATTATGTTCAACGTGAACTTCCAAAAATTCCTAGCCATATACCTATTATAGTTTTAGGCAATCATTGCGATATGTCTCATCATAGAACAGTTACAACAGATCATATAACATACTTTATTGATTCATTGCAAAGACAGTCTGCAGTAAGTAAATAATTTATTTATATATATATATATTTATTAACATTATTGATATTTTGTTGTTTGTTTTTATAGATAAGATATGCAGAATCATCAATGAGAAATGGTTTTGGATTAAAACTTTTACATAAGTTTTTCAATCTTCCTTTTCTTCAATTACAAAGGGAAACTTTATTGAAACAGCTTGAGACTAATGAAGAAGAAACTCATTTGACGGTACAAGAACTTGATCTTTTTCAAGACAGTGATGATGCAGATTATAATAAATTTTTAGACAATCTTGTGAACAGAAGAAGAGCTCTTGCTGATTCAGTGTCTGCAAGTATTCTAGTCCCCAATGTTACTTCATCTTTGAGTAATCATCGTGTCCCACCTTCTAATGGTATTGTAACTTCAAGTACCGAAGTACGACGATCAATATCAATGCCTGGTCCAATCGGTGGTGGGATTCCTATACCTGTAAAAAATTTAGAATTAAAATCTCCACCGAAAAAGGAAAATTTAGTAAAAGATATCTCAGATAGTTCTATTGTATCAGTTAAAAATACACAATCCATATCAAATTTATCTAGTGCACAAAGTACTTCTAAACTAGATAATTATAAAGTAAATGAAACTGTACATGATAATTCAGAACGTAAAGATTGTACAGGAAAACCACAATCATTAATGTCTAAAATCTTTGGAAATAAAAAAGAAGGAGAAACAGAGAGGCTGTCCAGCACTAATGCTCTTAATTTGAACAAACCATTAACCAGTGTTGAAGACTTTGTACCAGATGATGGACCTTTAGACAGATCCTTTTTAGAAGACAATAATCAGGTATCTCCTCAAAAAATACAACACGAAGAATTAAATTCAGAAAGGTAAATGTGTGTTCTTTAAACATATACATATTCTTTTGTTTTAATATTTGTATATTTATAATTTTTTTTGTTGTTATTTTCAATAGTGATGTAGAAACTGCAAATCCTCTAGTAGCAGAATATGAAGATGATTTGTCATCTGCCGACGAAGTGGCATCTCCCATACAACCAAAATTAGCAGAAAATCCATTAAATAAACAAAAACTAAAACGCGAATCAATAATAAGTAATACAGAACTGAATTCTGAAGCACAAAGACAAATTAATAAACGTGATTCTATTTCATCTATAGAACAAGAAATTCACATTTCAAATAACATTAGAATTAATGAACAACCTGATATATATCCTGATGCATTTGATAGTTGGTTGCAATGTGATTCTAAATGGCGACAAAGTCCAGAAGGTGGTGAAGATGTAACTTGTAATAGTACAAGGAAAGATAAATTGGAATTAAGTGATAAAAGTTTAGATGTTAGTGTAACAAGTTCAAATGTTCATTTAGAATTACTTGACAATATTAGTATGCAACATATAAGTTCTAATGGTAGCAGTCCTATAATGAAAGAAAAGAAAAAACACAAGGAAAAGGTAATAACTATTATATAAGTTATTTTGTTTATATAATTTAATTATATAAACTGTGATTGTGTGATATTGTAGGTAGATGAGAAGGAGAAAAGAAGGAAAAAGAAATCTAAAGATAAAGAAAAAGATAAAGAGAAGAATGATAAAAGTGAAAAAAAGAAAAAACGTTCTCTTCATAGATCAAGAGATGAAAATAGACGACGTGATGAATTGGAAGAATTTTTAAATGGTCCTCCTATGAGAATTGGAGTAGATATTGCATATGAAGCGATATAGTACTAACAATGCACACACATATATATATATATGTATATACTTTTATATACATATATATGTATTTTTATTTGTATCATAATAATCTAATATGTTTTTGTGCATGGATACAAATTACCTTGATGTAAAATATGATACATCAATTGGCAAAAAAAGGAAGAAATCTATAAATGTCAGGAAATGTTTAAATAATAATTAAATTCATGTATATTAAATTAAAAAAGCAGATAAAAAAAATCATCGTTAAGATTGTAAATAGTACTGACTCAGTCATTAATAACTAGTTATTTTTAAAGTTCAAGAAATAATTCACGTAACATATTTTCTTTTTAATCATTTTTATTTTAATAATATAATACATTGATATATTAGATAAGTAAAAATAACAAATTAATTATATTAATATTTTATTCTCCTTTATCAAAGAAAAAAAGTGTTACAATTTTATTAATAACTTATATATATATATATATTTTAAATTATGTTGTTATTTACTACTTTTTATATTTAAAATTTTTTTTATAATTATCATTCAATTAAAACTGCAAAAGAAAAGTGTCTGTGATTTTTGCGTGTCAAAATTATGTTTTATTTTAAAAAGTTGAAAATATACAATAAAATATTTTAATATTTGGTAAAGAATTTGTTTGCTGAACGATTTTACTTCCATTATGTGTATATATATATATATATATGATTAAACATATGTAATATATCTATATATTTAGAAAAAAAAAACAAATTATAAACGTTACAATTTATTAATAAATGTAATAGAATTTAATGCAAATGAAGATTTTTAATGTTCATCTTTTCATTTGATTTTTGTAAACATTTATATTTCCATCTTATGAACATTTTGACTTGTCGGTAAAAATGTTCAGAACAGTAATTACAGTTATATAAACCAGATGGTGTTTTAACAATGAAATAGTGTTTTAAGTTTTGCATAAATTAGTTTGATTTTTAAATCTAAACTTTCCTAGGTAATTTAAAAAGATTGTTAGCCCTGTATATCCTTGTTGTTACTAGTTGTTACCGGAATAACATGTCGAGGTCAGAACGTCACTCATGTTTCAATATTCGTTGAAGAAACGTTTTCGTATACGATTAATGATTGAATTGTATGAGTACGAAAAATATTGAATTAAATAATTAAAAATGTCGCTTTGCTTTCGTACCATTTCAAATAAATTAACATCGTTTGTAAATACGAGAAAACAAGTTACGACTATCGATTGTCGGTTGCCAAAAAACATAAAATCTTCGTCATTTTTGAATGAGGTAAGTTGAATTATAAGAAAATAATGATGTTTCTCATTCTACGTAATGTAATTACATTGTAAAATTGTTTTTTATAAATTATAATATTTTTACATTGCGTTGAAAATATGTAATAACAATAAAAATAAATGCCGACATTTCCTAACCTCACAAAACCTTACATAACTGGCATGAGTGGCACGACTCAACGTTTAACGTTGTGTGGTATTGTTAGAATATTAAAATTGGTTTGTTTTTTTAAAGTTTGTATTTTTATTTATTATCTTTAATTAAAGTTTCAAATAATAATAATAATAATAATAATGTTAGAAGTTGCATCATTGTTCACAATTATATACATTATATTGATTATCATTTTTATGCATGTATGAATTGTTTTATTTGTTTATTATATATTACAGTTTTTGGGAGCTCAGACTACGGTGGATACAAAAACAAAGTTAACAGATAGTTATTACGATATTTATACAGACGTTTATTCATTCCATCAGAAATTGGACAAAGAATTGATTAAGAGTTGTAAAAAAAATAAAAATGAAATTTTACATATACCACAGCAGAGTTTGACTAATCACAGTAGGTTCTTAAATACAGAACCAGTTTTAAATCATTTGTTGCTATACAATGTTAATATAGATTGTAAAAAAACGAAAAATGAATATCCAACGAGAGATGATATCTTCTATAACGTAAATAATAATAGATTGTGTTCTAAAAAACAAATGTTGAATACTGTTGTTAATAATCATTTGAAGCAAAATAATATTTTACTTACAAATGGTGGAATTATTAAATCGCAACAAGTTAATGATCAAAAATCGATTCGAAATCAGGAAGGTAGACCATCCAAAGAACAATTAGAACATATATTTACTTGTCTTAGACAAGACGTACGTATTTATACTAATTTATTCAAATCTTGTACAAATCTTTTTTTTTTTTTAAAGAAATAATTTGTAAAGTACATTATTTTTCTTTTCAGTTACCAAATTTTTTCATCAAAACATTAGATTACACAATATATTCCCCAAATTTAATATTTATTAATAATATTAAAGGATCAGAAACGAAGTAAGTATATTATGAATGTTTTTTTAAATTTTGGATGTTTTTTTTTTTAACTTATGTTAGATTAAACTTTTCAGGGGTATTTTTAATTACATGAAACAACTTACTTGGATAAGAACGATTGGTCATTTAAAATTTGCATATGTAAAATTAGATGTATTAAAAATAACAATGAATCCAGAAGATGATACGATAAAAGTGCGTTGGCGAATAAGTGGTATTACAGGGCTAAGAGCACTTTTTACATTATGGAAATTTAAATTGTGGAAAATGAAGGAAGCTTTAAATGATGCAGAAGTGTACGTATTTATATTAATGAATTATTAGATTAACAGGAAAAATTAAAATTTATTATAATTTCTAGATGGTATGATGGATTTTCCACATATTATGTTGGTGCTGATGGTAAGATTTATAAACATGTAATGGACAAAATGATGCCCGATCAAAGTAAACTTTACGATAAAGAAAAACCAACAGAAGTTGCTACAAAACTTGCGATGTTCGTAGGATTAAAAAATTTACAAACGCAAAATAGTTTAAATGAAATAATTACAATATTGAAACCATATGGTCATTGTAAAATGACGAAAAAATTAAAAGATTACACGAGTAGTGAAATAAACACAATTTATGTATATTAAATATAATTCGCGTATATCGAAACGCTTGTTAAAGCGCTGTAATTTTTTTTATAGCGCGCATCCTTGTAATAATGAAATTAGATATTACATCATAGATTTTTTGAAATCTCGTTTAATTTTACATAATATGTAAATAATTTTGATTTTACAAAAAAAAGAAAAAAAGAATAAGAATATATAAAATCAATGTAATATTTACGAATCAATGTATGTATTCAAAAATATCTTTATACTTTTTATTTATAAAAAGTTATTAACGCATTGAATGCCATAGGGGAATCAACAGTGATGATCAGTGTAAAACCAAAATTATTATATAATTCAAGTAAATTATAATGATCTTGGATTTTTCAATATTTATCATCATTACTACAATGATGTGAAGAAATATGGATGTTTTGTATTAAACCACTTCAAAACAAAAGAAAAAGGTAAATCAATAGATTATTCCACAATATGTCACAACTTTAAATGTTCATTCATAAAAAAAAAAAAGAATAATTTACGAACGTAATAATTTGTATAATAAATTAAAAGATTAAATTAATTTATAATAATGTTAATTTATGATTATTATATTTAATATTTATTCTATATACCAATAATGGTGTACATGATTTACAGTATTTTCCATGCTAATTGTTATATGTTTTGCTAAAATACTCGAATAAAAATTAATTATAATGTTATTTATATCTTTTGTCTTTGTTTTAATAATAACACGTAAAAATATAAAAATACGAATAGGTAAATAAGGTAAACTTTTATTATTCATTAATTGTAATTATTAATTTAAATTATTAAATTTATTAAAACTTTAATATATAAATATAGTTCATTGCAGTTTTTCTGTTTAATTACAATATACATTTGTATTTCTATTTAAAAAAAACTTGGAGGAGGATAGTCTATTATAAAAATATGTAAACAATTCAATTGCATACAAGACCTGAAAACAAAACCACAATTATTATTACAGAGTTAAATCGATATATTAATAAATTATTATTAGTAATTAAGTAATGTTACCTAAATAATCATCCATCAATGTTCCTATTGCAAACTAGAACAAAATAAATATTTAACTATGATTATTGTATTTTACAAATATTTATATTAATAATAATAATAATAATATTTAAATTGAATACTTACAATACCAGTAGCATCAACTCTTGTTCCAACTATTTTTAATCTTATTTCATCATCAGCTTGAATGATCACGTCCTGAAAATGTTTAATTCAAAGAATTAATATTTTTGTTACAGTAGTAATATAAAATAAATAATTAAGTTTTATATACAGCAATAATTTACCTCTTCTTTTGATTTGTAACATGGTGGATTAACATTGGGACAAAATTGCATTTCTTCTGGTATTGACTGTAAAAATATTTTACATATTTATTCAATAAAATATATATTTAGTATTTTAATATAAATAATTATTTTGTGATATTTACATGATGAGATATAAAACAAGATAATGGTCCTATTTCTGCAAACATTCCAACCTGTAAAATTCAATGCGTTATTATTAATTATACTTGTATGAATATATATATATATATGTTAAACAAACACATACATTTTCTTCAATATTGTAATAGTTTACCTTGTTTACTTGTGTTACAATTGCATCCAAAACTTCACCTTTAAATGGTCTAAATACAATAGCTTTATATTTAACAGGATAAACAACAAAACCTTCTCCTGGTTGTATTATACCAGCACCGATATTATCTATAAGTGTTACTGCTATAACAAAGCCATACCTAAAATATTATTTAATATAATACCTGTTGCATTATGTTTATAAATATGAACTTACTTTCCAGTACATGTTCCTTCAACTTCTGTATAAAGTTTTTGTTTAACTATTTCAAGCAGTTGAGGTCCAAAATATCTTGGATGTAACAAGACTTCTTGTTCCAATGATATCTACATTAATTAATAAACATATAAAGAGGTTAACTTAAATTTAATACAAAAAAAAAATACAGAAACTATAAAACAATCACTTTTACATACGTGATAGAACATTTTGTTTGTATTTAAATTAAATTTTTTCAAAAAATTCCAAAAATACAAATGAATTGTTTATTTTGACAAATGTTTATACCATGTTCACCATGTAAATATTGTCAACAACTTAATAGTTGGCAAGATTGGGTATCGGACATCTTGGAACAAAGTAACAATACGAAAATGTATTTACAGTTGTGAAGGATAAAATGTTTTTAATTTGTCTGTATAAAAATTAAATTTTAAAAAGGGTCCTTTTTTTAAACAAATATCATTTAAAATGATCAATTTATTTATAAAATTAAATGTGCATTGGTTTATTAACAAATTTTTTCGAAAAGTCAAGCGGAAAATTCCTAGAAATTGTACTAGCATTACAACGCCATCTGCAAAATGGGACCGTCTTCGCAGTGCTTACTATCGTCCACTAAGTGGTCAAGGTGTTAATTTTTTTACCAACCGTTGTTGATAAGGTAAAAAGTGACTTTCCCTGATTTATCGACCGTATAAAAAAAATTAATTAAGACTGGGACCACCAGTGGGCGATAGTAGTGACGACTAGAACCATTTAAATATTTTTTAATTAAATGTTAAAGATTTCTCAAAATGTTTATAATTATATAAAATATATTGTGCTATTTATAACAAATAACATTCGTCAGTATAATAGATTGCATCAAATATTGCTATTTAGTATCAATGCTTATATTTACCATAACTTTATATGATTTTAATTTTCTCCATAGATCTTAGATGGAACTAGTGTTCACAATCGTTTAATTAAACTATAATATGTGTATATATATATATATGTATATATTTGTTTAATTAAAATTTAATTTACAAAATTAGATTGCATTATGAAAGATCAGATGTTCGTGATAGATTTTGTTAATTATTATCAAAATTTACATTGAAAATGTTAATTTTAATTAACATCTATTAAAAATAGAATTTAATAAATAAGCAAATGAACTTTTAACGTCGTATTTATATATAATATTAGAATTATTTAAAAAAACAAATTGTATTTTAATTTAAACAATTATATATAAAATTTAAAGAATGTTATAATGTTAAATTCTATTAATTAGTTGAATTATTACCGTTGCACATATGCGTAATGTTCGGAAAGTCATATAAACAACATTCAATGTAAGAATTTTCATAGATGACAACCCATTAGTCTGAAGGTGAATTTCGAGGAAGACGGTGTACCTAACATATACACAGTGCTTCTAAATTACAATACGAATTCTTTTCTATTATTTAATAGTTATTTTATTATTCTAATAAACTTTAATTATTTTTCAGATTGTTTCAACACATATACATTGATTTAAACGTTACTACATACCTATTAACGTACTTTGAATAGAAAATAATTTTAATATGAATTTATTTTTTCAGTTTATCAAATGACTGTCTTCAATTTGATTGCGTTCCTGGACCGGAAGGTAATATAAAATGCTCCAATTATTTACATTTCAAATAAAATTGTATTAATATTCGTTTGTTATTTTGTATTTTTGGATATTCAAACTTTTTTCCTGTATTCTTGATAATAATTTTACGGATTTTTTTGGGATGATACTCTGATGGTGGGGCCTAAGAGTTAGATTCTTTTCTTTGAATTATATTCGAATGTAGATTGAATCTTTAGGATCCACATCCCTCGTGGGTCTTCAGAAGCGGTTACCTCCTCGTGGTTAGACCTGGGCAATGGATATTACTTTCCATGTAATGTTTATCATATTTTTATATGCTACACATTCCGTGGCAAGTGAAATCTAGCTAAAGACCGCTTTAATACGTTTTTTTATAGATTTTTCTTTATATAATATTGAACACGTTGAGGGCCACGTCAGTCATCGATGACTGACATTAGACTAAATTTTGGCCACGTCAGTCACATATGACTGACACGTGTTCAACTATTTTTCCAATACTAAGTTACACCTGTGGCCTGACGGAAATTCCCGTTTAAGAATTCACGTGACGCTCAATGTGTTTTTAATATTATACAAGTCACTCTTGTTATGTAAATAATATTTACAAATTAAATTCATTAAATATATATTTAAATATTTATTTATTTCTCTAGATCATGTATTTATCTAAAACATATTATATATTATATAATAATATAATTTTTTATATAAAAGAAAAATCTATTAAAACGTACTTGACCTGTGATGTAAGATTTGAAGATCAGGTATCTACCATTTGACTTTATGTTACATTGAAACGATTTATTACCAAGGATCTATCACAACCTCTTACGCTTTCATAGTGTAAGCATAATTTTGCAGATCCTTTGAGCAATATGGAGGTGTCCTTATCTCTAGGACCTATGGGAAGTGCTTCCATTTATAAAGATATAACGGTGGTAGTAGTAGGGGAAGCACCACTCACTCCATCGGTGAGTAAATCCGCTTATTCTCACGACGCAGATTTTACCCGTTTGGAAAAAGGTTCGGAGGAGGGTGGGGTAGGAGGAAGGAAAGCTTTCTTAAGTGGTTATAGCCCTTTTTGCCTTTGTAGAAGATCTTTGACTTTTGAAGATTCTAAAGAAATCTTGAAAAAAGATATATTAGATCTACCGAAAAAAATTCTGTCCATTTTTACAATAAAATAAAATAAAATTCAATAATACAATAAAATAAATTATTCATAATTTGAACAATTAATTAATTGAATTACTTTTGCCAATTTGCAAAGTAAAGTTTTGTCAAAATGGTGACAATTTGTATATTCCATTTGAAGATAATGGGGCCTTATCATCCCTAGTGACGAAAAATTGAACTAACGTTTGTTTGAAAGAAAACTGAATTTTTCGGTAGACCTGATATATGTTTTTTTTTTTGTTCAAAACGAATCTACAAAAATTTTGTAGAAAAAGCCAAATCACATCGTTCAAGATTAATTCACACCATCAAACAAACGGCTTATTTTTTTTTTTCTATAAAATTAAAACGAACGTATTAGAACATTTTGTAATTGAATTTTGAAGAAATTCAACCTTTTTTTGAATGAGATTTTGTGTTAATTATTTTCTCTTGAAAGGATACAAAAATTAATGTAGAAAGAAAATTCATGTCTAGGATACGATTAGTCAACATAGAGATACACTAACAGGGTGGGGTAGGGAGGGGTAGGGGGTCTATTAGTTACTCTCTGTCTCGGAACGCGACCAACCCTCCTACCACCACCCCCTTCCTCCGTTCTCTTCAACAACAACAACATTAAAATTACCACCGAAATTCAATTCCCAGTTGGAAACGTATCGTGATGAGCTCGTGTTAGTCATATATACTCCCCTCCCCACCCCTCCCACCACCCCTGTACCATCATCGCGACAAAGACTTCACGTAGATTCGCGTGGCCAGGGACGGATGTTTTCGTGGTGCTAGTGGTAGTGGTGGTTTCGAAGAATCTTACTCTTCAATCTTATCCTATAACAATAAATATAATTAAAAGGGTTTTAATTAAATTAAATAAATAAAAATGAACAAGGGATGTTATATATAAATTATATTTTATTATAAATAATTGTTGTATAGGGCTTCTAAATTATTTGTTCCAGAAGAAGAAGGAAAAGTGTTAGGTTAGGTGCTGTTTAAAAAATTCTATAATAATTAATAATAAATTAAATTGTATTAGGTCTATATAAAATAATAAAATAATAAATTATTCATAATTTGAAAAATTTATATTACTTTTCAACTCATGCCCAACATGGTGGCAGTTTGTATATTCCATTTGAAGAAATGGGGTCTTACCCCTTAGTGACGAAATATTGAACTAATGTTTGTTTTGAACTTACAGAATTTTCCAATAGACTACTTAATAATAATTAATATTAATTATATAATATTTAACAAACAAATAATTAATATGATCTTTTTGAGTAGGGGATGAATGATGGACACGTCCCTGGCTAAGACGCGATATACGTCGCGAGAAAGTGCATATATACATGCACACGCGAACATACAAAGGAGAGAAGTTAACACACATATATTTCCTCTTTCGTATACACACACACATATAGTATATATACATATATAGGCCGTATACAGGGTGGGAGCAACGAATAGCTTAGGTTGGTGGTTAGTTAGCGTGCAAGTACACGTATCAAAGGCACTCAGAATCCGAGCTTAACAAAGCCAGCTTTGGGTTTACCAACCGTGTCACGTAGTACGTGTATACCTTACCTGCTCACGCTTCGCAAAACCTAGAACCCAGTCCCCCCTCCCCTCCTCTTCTGCTCCTACCCACGGCCTCTCCTTTCCTCACCTCTTCTCACCCACATTCTATCCAAAGGAACGCGAATAAACCAACCCCGCGATCCCTCTAACTTTGCCCTTAATACCTCAACGGGGGTGGGTTTGGAGTTGGGTGGGGTAGGTTTGTAGGGGGTTTAGGTAGGGATAAGTTTCGGTTGAGGCAATTAAAACTAATTATTCTCGTCCGTGTCGCGACCGTAATCGGACCTCTACCGATCACGCTTAATTATCTACGAGCCGTTTGAAATTTCATTGTTACTTCGACCGATAATAGAAAGCGATACCCTACCACCGACAAAGACAAAGACAAAGACAAATACAAAGACAACTTCTCTCTTCTCTTCTCTTATCTTCTCTTCTCTTCCCTTTTCGGATGTCTCGAATAATATCAATTAAGTCTGAGAAAAGCAACTTACTTTCTCTTTCTTTTTCTTTCTTTCTTTCTTACTTTAGTATGTATTGTCTCTTTCTATCTAACACATATACTCTTTATTATATGTTTTTTTTTTTTTTTATAGTATATCTTATATTATTTTTGGTTTTTTATTTGTATTTTAGATTACACGTGTTTTAGTTTATTTAATATTTATTATATCAGTATTTTATTTTATATTATATTTTTATTTTTATTTTAAATTACTTACAGATGGTGTGTTTCATTTTATTTATTATTTATTATATAATTATTTGATTTTGTATTTTATTTTTATTTTTATTTTAGATTACAGGTGTGTGTGTTTCATTTTATATTATAATATTCATATAAGAGAGAGACAGAGAGAGATTTATTACATAATTATTTTGTTTTATATTATTTTATTTTTTTATTATTTGTATTTTAGATTACACGTGTTTCATTTTATTTATTATTTATTATATCATTATTTTATTTTATATTATATTAGTTTTATACTATATCTTATATTACTATATATATATTATTTAATATTTTATTTTATTTTTATTATAGATTACAGGTGTGTGTGTTTCATTTTATATTATAATATTCATATTATATTAATTAAATCATTATTTTATTTTATTTTATATTATTTCAGATATTACATATTTCATATTAAGTTTTATTATAAATATCTTATATTATTTTATATATTTTTATTTTAGATTACACGTGTGTTTCATTTTATATTATAATATTCTATATTTTATTTATTAAATCATTATTTATATTTTATATTATAATATTTTAGAGAGAGAGAGAGAGAGAGAGACTACATATAATATTTTATAGTAATTTTATTCTTTTATATCATTTTAGAATTATATATATCTTATTTATTTAATATCATTACTTTATATTATATTATATTATAGGTACTTGATAAATAGGTCAACACTTATACAATAAGAACGATTTCCATCGTATCAAGGATTCTTTAGCCCTTTTTATAAAATTCTTTAACAAATTCAAATCCTCACCCCCCCCCCACTCCCATCTCTCTTTCTTTCTTTCTTTCTCTTCCATCCCCTACTTCTCTTACAGTTCTTTTAATATCTTTATTAAGATCTAATCTGTTGGTACAAAAATGACTGTGAATAACTAGGGTGGTATACTTAAAAATATTTCTTTTTCTTTTTTTCTTTTCACGGACATTTATCGATCGTTACGATAACTATCGAGCTAGTAAATGAAAAAAAAAAATATATATATATATATATAAAAAAAGAAAATAAAAAGATAAACTAATCGTTCGTAGTTTCGTTCGTACTTTCGTTCGTTAGGCCGTTGAAAAGAACAACATAATAGCCAGACCGTTGAAGGGTGAACAAATTCGGTTCGAGTGGTAGTAATAGTAGTAGGGTGATGGTTGATGGTTGATGGTGGTAGTGTTGGTAAGCTATTGCTACTTAGCAATAGATAAGATCTTGAATTGCGTGTCGCAAGTTCTCGATTGATCTGGGTGGGGATCACGCTTTTCGAAAAGTTCTCAACCAAATGTGCAACTAAGTATCCTACTTAGCTACCGTTCGATGCATCTGATGTAAAAAAGTAAAAGTAGATGAAAGGTTGGGGGAAAGAGTGGGGATGATCGTACGAACGATCGCATTTGAATGAAAGATTTAGTCTAGAATGGATTTTCTTCATTCTCAGATCGTGTGTGCCATTGTGTCGTTTAAATTCGACCACCTGACACGTCACATTTTTATCTTGAGGGTTGAAACTACCCCCCCCCTCTCTCTCTCTCTAACCCAACCATCGTGTCAAAAATTTTGGTTTCATTCTTTTAGGAAGGTTTTTTTTTTAAATTTATTTTATTTATCTTTTGGTTTAATTTTCTTTTGCATTACTTTTCGCATTGAAATTATAAGTTTATTAAGTATATAATTAATATATAATTAATTATTTATTTTATTTTATTTTATTTTAATTTTATATTTTTTTTTACAAAAGACGTGTTGCGAATTACTGATTGCCAACGTAACGTAAAAGTAAATCGAACAGCTGCGAGGGTTGCTTTTTCCAAGCCACGGCGCCAATCTGCCCTAGAGAGGATTTCAACGTGGATCTAAATGGACGCGGGACCACGCCCAAAAAATTATCTCGAAACGAATAAACGTCGTGTATTTACTCACCCCTTTTTTTTTTTTTTTTAATAAACTGATATAGTTTTGTCCAATTTTTTTCTTTTCTTTTTTTTTTTTTTTTAGTTTATAGTACGTTAAACATTATTTTAAATGAATCGAAATAGAAATTGATTTTACGATTGAAACAAATGAATTTGGAATGTTGTGATTATCGATCGATCGATGTATAAAAATAAATAATATAATGGTGGGGATATACGAAAGAAACATCCTAATCACCGTGACAATACTTTATCTGATCATCTCGAATGATGTTTTTGCACCCCAACGTACAGGAACGTTTCGTCCCTTCTCTCGTAATACGCGTCACCCTATTTATCGAATTATTTTGATTCTGCGATAATTCATCCCTAATACCATTTCATCCCCCTCTCCTGTGTGTGTGGTGTGTGTCTTCTTCATCCTCGTCTCGCGTGACGAAAAATGAGAAGGAAGAAGAAACAACAAAAAAATATCCGATCCCTTTTTTTATGGAAATGTAGAAAAAATCTATAAATATATAAGTAAAGATCTATGGTTGGATTTATGATTTGAGGATTAGTAGGATTAGAAGAGAAAACCATAACGAATGCTTATGTCAATAAAGTCATTTGTCAAAAATCTTGTAAATCCGGTTAATTAAATTCATAAGATATGTTTCTCTTCTTTTTTTTTTTTTTTGAAGTTTTCCACTACTATGTGGGTGTGGAAATAAAATACATGTACCTAACCCCCTATACTTTTTCTATGAGGTTGTTCATCCCTCAATGTAGTATTCCTTGAAAAATTTTGGAAGGTTTGAACTCGTGAAATCTAAAATAACCTAACTACCTTCACCCCCTAACTTCAACATACCTTACCTTTTATCAAAGTTGCAATGTACTCGTATTCTATATTGTTTCTTGAAAGATTTTGGAAGGTTTGAACTCGTGAAATTTTGTAAAATATACCTTTCTAATTACCTTTACCCATAAATTTCCATATACCTTACCAGTTATCAAAGTTGCAATGTACTTTTATTATGTTTTATTCCTTGAAAGATTTTGGAAGGTTAGAAATCGTGAAATTTTGTAAAATATACCTAACTAATTTTACCCTTTACCTTCCAAAAACCTTACCCTTTATCAAAGTTGCAATGTACTCGTTTTCTGTTTTATTCCTTGAAAGATTTTGGAAGGTTTGAACTCGTGTTATTTTCTAAAATCTACCTAACAACTTTTACCCCCTATCTTCCTCCTACCTCACCAATTATCAAGGTTGCAATGTACTCGTTTTTTGTTTTATTACTTGAAAGATTTTGGAAACATTGAACTGTTGAAATCTAAAATGTAGATACCTCCCTTTACCCTTGCACCCACTCATTCTATCCATCTATCTATCTTTCTCTCTCTCTCTCTCTCTTTATCTCACGCTCGTACGCGATAATAATATAATTCGATTGAAGAGAACGAGCGAGCGAACCAATAAGAGACTACCTTTAATCGCGTTACTTCGTTACCGTGTTACTCCGTTACTCGCCGCGGTGATATCAACGGAATATCAATTATAGTGATTAACCAAGACGCCTGGCACGAGCACAAACTTTGTCACTCCCTTGGGAACCCCGTTGAAAAGGATAGGAAGAGGGATAGGAACTTGGTCTCGTAAAGAAGACTACACAGAGAGAGAAAGAGAGAAAGAGAGAGAGAGAGAACGATCGAATGAACAAGTTAGAGTGAGTAGGAGAAAAGAGAGAGAGAGAGAGAGAGAGAGAGAGAGAGAGAGAGTGAGAAAGGAAACGTAAGGGTCGTAAGAACGGAATAACATCTTTTGTCAGATTCAAATTAGCTTGTGGAATATTCAAATCGTCGAGCTGCTTGAACAGATCTCTCGGAAGCATTTCAATCACTTCCAAAGAAGAAATATATCTAGAATGATTTACTAACCTTTCTAATATATATATACTTATCTTATTTTTTTCATCCCCTTTGATTTAATTTTTTAAATAATTATGATTTGTTTAACGTTTTATTGTGAAGGTTTATATTATTGTATTATATAAATTTATACAAAGTGATATATTAGGTTTGATATATTACAGTAAACAATAATATATATTATAATATTATATTTATATTATATTTATTTATTATTAATATAATAATAAATTTATTAATTTATTATTAATATATTATTATTATTATTATTATTATTATTATTATTATTATTATTATTATATTTATATTATATTTTTAATATATTATTATATTATTATAAATTTTTTGTTGGTTTGATCTATTGGGTTATAATATATCAAATATTGGTATTAGGTATCATATTAAGTCATAATAATCTAACTAAGATATAATAATTGATGATTATATTTATTATATATTTTAATATTATGTTTTTAATATATTATTATATTATTATATATTTTTTGTTCTTTTTTGAATTATTATTCAATCTAGATTTTTCTGTAAGAGATCCAAATTTTTATAAATTAAACAAAAATTTGCTTCTAACCTAAAATTTCAGATAAAATTATTCGATTCTATTTAATACATAGAATTTGTTAGTTAGTTAGTCGTCGTAGTATTCGTCGTGTGTGAGCAATGAACCTTTAAAGATACGAAGGACAATGAATTAAACACGGTTCCGTGATCCGCTAAAATTAGGCCCGAGGCCAAATTATAATAATGTAGAGAAATCAGGGGTTGCTTGGTTTTATCGTATAAAAGTATAGTTGGAGGTGGTGCCAATCTGTTTTCTCTCTCTCTCTCTCTCTCACTCTTTCTACATTATTATTATTATTATTTTTTTCTTCATTTCTCTTTCTTTCACACAGCTGTCCAAGCAAGCAAACTAGGTAGCAGGCCGTTGTTCACAATTGCCGAGTTCTTCCTTCTCCTGTTGGCTTTAACCAACCGTAAACGCCGAAAATCTAATTCGAAACGAAAATTCAATTTCACGTTGACAATACGAACCTCCAAACCCTCTACCACCCCCTCGTACGCGACGGATTATCGCGTAAAGTAACAGGGTGTTTGCCTGAACAAGTCTGACACGTTTCGTGAGTTTCCAAAAATTACAACAACGAAAAATCGTCCAAACGTACACCATGGGTGCTGAGAGAACAATTCGTAATGGTCAAAGGATTCGAATTTACGATCCTTGAATTAATGCGATCCTTTTACTTCACGCTTATAGGGATCTCTAACATTTTAACGATGAATTTGAGAACAACCACGTTTAAGCTCGTTCGATTTAATTTTCTATTTAAATAACCGTTTCTATAGATTTATGGTTACAGTAATTTCATTCCTAATGAGTCTATGGTGATTGTCAATAATTTTCTTTTCTCATTCAAACGATGTTATTATAGTTTTATAGTTTTAACTATGGACACTCAAGATTTGGGATAACGGGTGAAGTTTGGGATAACAGGACAAAATCTTAATAATAATAATAATAATAAGAATAAATAATTCAAATATTAGTTCTTTCACTTGTGGTATTCGTTGACATCTTGTGAATCTTCTAACATTATCCAATTACACGATCTTTCAAGCTTAACATCTGACGTGTTATCAAATGTTATTATTCATTAGAAAAAGGAAACTCCAATTAAAATAATCATGGTATTATATTAGTTATAAATTGTGTATTAGAATGTTTCAAATAAAAACACAACATCTTGTACAATATATATATATATATATATAGGATAATATATAATATATGTCACACATGTTATAATGAACGTACGAAACGTTGGCATTCGCGAAGTCTTCTGTTGGCAGCAACTCGTTTAGCAGGAACAATGACGTATGGGTAACTTCCTGTGAGCCTCCACCGACCGGAGAAATCAACGTTTGAAAGAGAGAAAAAAAACAGAGAGAGAGAGGAAAGAAATAAATAGAGACAGATATATAGACAGAGACAAATAAAGAGAGAGAAATAGAGAGAGAAAGAGAGAGATTTTTACCGAGGTAAAGTAAAATCTGGAAAACCGCATCACGCAAAGGCGGTTACAATACGCGCCGTTGATTTCCGACATTAATGACATATTTGCGACAATAATGTTCTGTGTAAACGAGTATATTATATAATGACGAAATGCTTGGGTTTGCAGAGAAACGGGGTGCGCAGGACGCACACGCACACTCACACTAATACGTTTTCTCTTCCTTTCTTTTTCTACCTTTTTGATATTTCAATCATTTCATCTCTGTTTCTCTTACTTGACTAGTAGAGTTTGCGCACAAGTAACGCGTGCAGAGTCACTTGTATATAATCAGTGTATGTATTTATGTATGTGTGAGTTTGTGTATGTTACTTGATGTGTTTGTATATGTTCCATGGAAGGTATTCACGGTCGCAGGAAACAGCGCATCATGGTAATAACCGTCATCATACGTCGACCACTTAGAACCAGGCCTGTGCTACTCGTGGAAAATTCGTCGTTTTGTCGAATCCTCGCAAATCCTTCTTTAACAAATTTTTATTATTTTGTTATTCTTGTTATTATTATTATTATTTTTATTATTATTATTATTGTCTTTTTTTTCGATAGGTTGATTAAAAGTAGAGGAAAGTAAATAGGTTTGTTTAGCTAATAACTGGTTAACAATATTTATGCAATATTTATTACAAATAGGTTTGCAATATATTATTATTATATTTATATATAATATTCATATTTTTAATATTTTATTTATTAATATTTTATATAAATTATTAATATAATTAATAATTAAATTAATTTATTATAGTACTTATTATATTATATAATATATATTAACTATATTAATTTTAATTATATTAATAATTTATATATATATATATATATATATATATATATATATATATGTATATAATACTAGTTATATTATAATAATAAAATATGTATATAAATCTAAATAAATTTAATCAATTAATTTAATTATAAAGAAAAGTAAAGTAAAAACATATGATTCGTGATAAGGGTTGAATTTATGTGAAATGTTTGAGAAAAAAACCAACCTTCTAATCCACATTTCATTTTTTTTTCAATTATATTAGATCGCATTGTTTTTGTATCATTTACAATAGGAGATCTTAGATATTAGATTGCAATTAAAGTATCAAGTTTGTTAACAAACATCATCATTCGTGACAGCGGCACGATTATTAAACTGTCCACAACATCCGCAATTTTAATATGACTTTCTAAAAAGAAAAAAAAGTAAGAAAGAAAAGGGTAAGGGTAAAGTGAATATGTTGTATATGTGTGTGGTATTACACGCATATTATGGTAAAGTTAGGAGAATGTGTATGAGAGAGAGAGAGAGAGAGAAAGAAGATACGGACGGATAGACAGAGGAATTACAGCTGCACGTTGAGTTCAGGAAACGGTGCATTCTATTGTGCTTTTGTCATAGCTAAACTGTCAGGACAATTTTGTTCGCGGTCCGATTTGTACTATTGCGTGTACATGTTGGTATATCTATATGCATAAATGAATATGTGTGTTAATATACAAAAACGTTTCTAGGATAATTTAAATGTTCGAAATCTAGTCTCTCTCTCTTTTTCTTTTCAATATATTTTATGAAATAGTTTGAATACTTAATAATTATTCGATTATTTCAATATCAAATATTAATTTAGTTATTGCTATTATTCACGTAAATAAATACTTTTATTTTGTATTATTAACTCTGTGAGTGTTTTATTAGAAAATTTTGTCCTTTTTATTATTTATAATTGCAGTTTTATATATGATTCTATAATAGGTGTGCAATATTGTTTCCGCCATTTTTCTATAAGCCACTTGTAGGAAAATCATGGAAGCAAAATAGTACACTTAATATGTATGTTTGTTTTATAAATTACTCGATTATTTAAATATCAAGTATTAATTTATTTATTACTATAATTCTCTGTAAATAATTACTTTTATTTTATAATATTATGTGTGAGTGTTTTATTAGAAATTTTTGTTTTTTTTATTATTTATAATTGCAGTTTTATATATGTTTCTATAATAGGTGTGCAACATTGTTTCCGCCATTTTTCTATAAGCCATCTGTAGGAAAATCATGAAAGCAAAAGAGTACACTTAATATATGAAACATACATATTTAATATTTGTTTTATAAATTATTCGATTATTTAAATAAATAAAATATTAATTTATTTATTACTGTTATCCTCATAAATTAATATTTTTATTTTAACACTAAGTTAAAGTGTTTTATTGCAGACTTTTTCTTTCTGATTATTAATAGGTGCAGTGTTTTATATATGGCGGTAAAATAAAAAAATATAACAACTTCTGAATGATCGTGAAAATTACGATTGAATTGAAGCCAAACATGCAACATATATATATATATATATATATATTTATATGTATAAAGAGAGAGAGAGAGAGAGAGAGAGAGAAAGAGTGAGAGAAGAAAAAGGTAGAATAGGGAGGACTGAAGAGCAATTAAGTAATGATCCTCGGTAGAGTGCAATTGGTCGAGACTCAATGGTAAAACCACGCCCCGAATATCCGTCCTATGTCAGTTGATCGCATGATATCACACTGATTCTCCTACACTTTCGTTATTATTCTCAAATACATATATATATATATATATATATATATATATACTCAACATATAATAATTATACAAATATCTCAGGATATTATTAAATCAGAAACAGAAAAAAAGGAAAATAAAATTTGTAACCACCAAGTATAATTCGTTTTACTTTTTACTCCTGATACTAGTTATTTTTATTTGACTTTATTTGTCCCAAGAAACGAAGAAGAAGAAGAAGAAGAAGAAGAAGACAAAAATGAAATAAAAATAAAATAAAAATAAAAAGAAATAACTCGTGAAAGGAAAATAAAGGCATCTTCACGACCATTTTGGTGTCGCTGAAAAGAGAAAGAGAGTTTTCAGTATCTGTGGTTAGGGGGTGTGGGTGTAAAGTTATACGGGCGTTCTTCTCACTTGTCTCGATGACTGCCAAAGAGGATAGGAATATAGGAAAGAGGGAGAGAGTTTTTGGGGGTTGGGTTGACTGGTAGATTCCAGCGTGCGGATGTCTTTCAACCAGCAGTAGCAGCAGCAGCAGCAGCCGGGACCTTCCAATGAAATCGCAGTGCATATATACTTGGCGCAGACGCAGTAGAGAATTGAGCAGGAACAAGAAGAGAGAGAGAGAGAAAGATAGAAAGAGGAAGAGAAAGGTGGGTTTAGGTATTTCCACCCTCGTCGACTTGGGGTGGTAATGCCTCGACCGGGGTGTGAAAATCAGGAACGAGCTGCGGCGGCGGGAAGAGTAGGAGGAGGAGGAGGTTGGGGGAGGAAATAGGAGGATGAGAAGTTGAAACACCCCTGGGTCCAGCAAGTAAAGCTGGGGACGGGTGGAGGTAGGATGAGGATGAGGAAGGAAGATAGAAAACGAGGGAGGAAATTCGGTGTGGAGTAAGCGAGAGGGAAACATTGCCGCCATTTTACAGTGGCGCGGATCTGCATAACGATCACGAGACTGTCGTGTTTATCAAAGCTTTTCTCCGCCATCTGCATAATTTTCTGCCGCGCCAAGAGGGCGGCGGCGGTGGTGGTGTTGGTGGTGGTGGTGGCAGAGGTGGCAAAGAGGATGGAATGGGTGTGGGAGGTATCGAAGGGTGGCACAGACGTCGCCAACGACTACTACTACTACTACTACTACTATGACGATGACTATGACTATGACGACGACGACGACGACGACGACGGCGGACACCCTCCACTCTCGACTGCATTTTATGTGCACGACTTATGAAACTTTAACGCCCTTACGAATAAATTACGCGAGTAAGCGCCGAGAGCTGCAGCTTTCCGGACGCGTGATTGGACGATTTGCATTC
Organism: Polistes dominula; assembly: GCF_049000335.1. Lineage (NCBI taxonomy): Eukaryota > Metazoa > Arthropoda > Insecta > Hymenoptera > Vespidae > Polistes > Polistes dominula. The sequence goes on from NW_028300865.1 coordinate 2,184,877, forward strand.
GAAGTGAAACGAGTTTAATCGAATACCCACCATCTCTCTTCTTTACAACTACTATTTCACAACTAGTATCAACATCAACACAACCCACCCTTTCTCTTATTCTTTCTTTGTAGGTTGGTTTTAATCATGTTAGCCATTTATGAGTGCATTTCGAGTTTCTCTATCCAAGAAACAAACTGTGCTCGTTGATAATATTATCTTTATTATTTACATCATCCATTTTATTTTATATTAATATACTTCCATTAATAATATTAATTTATTTATGACATATGTAGCTATATCTTTATATAAATTGAGTTGATATATATATATATGTATATATCACGCACGAATTCCCAGGCCAACCGTCGAGTAAGAAAAATATTTAGTGACAGCTTTTTGTACATAGGGGAAGGGTGGTAGCCGTTATTAGTCCTCTTATTAGTTCAGCATATGGACCAGAAGGGCGAGTGTTCTGATAAAGATCATGGGTACTCTCTTCTTTCCAAGTTCTACTTCGCTTAGATCGTGTAGATTATACCTTTACTCCTCTCTGACTGAATGAATGTTCCAGTTTATAGTAACAGGTCTTATTTCAAGGGATTATACAGATCTCCTTTTTAATCTACATCGAACGATCTTCCATTCCATTTTACGATTACGACCGATAGAAGAAACAAGATGCAAATATCCGTTCTGCTATTCGACCGCAATAGAATAATTCTCGTTAAAAAAAAAAAAAAAATAAAAAGGGAGAGAGAGAGAGAGAGAGAGAAAGAGAGGAAAAAAAATATGGAACGCGAGGTCCATCGTATGTGTGTAACGTTATACCGCATCCCTTTGGTGTACACTTTCATGCAAAAATACACCACTCGTGCGCGTATACATCCTAGGTACTTTTTATTCCGCTCGATGAAATATCACTCGTCGCAGATGTATATATATAACATACCTATATATATCATCGTACATCCACGCATTTGTATATTTTCTCTCTTGTTGGTTACTATAATTTATATATATATATATATATATATATATATATATATATATATATATATATATATATATATATATTTATCAATTAATTTCTACAATTTTGGTTAGATTGAATGATACCAATGATTTGATTCTATACTTTTGTTGTAAGACAGTTGAATTTAATTCCATGACACGCGACGTAATTCCACGTATGATTTGTCATTTAACTCTGGTAGTAATCGATGAACATTACTTTTTATTTCATTTTTTCAACCAATCCCTTTTATTCCAACTGCTCTTTCGTTCATCATTTCGATGAATATGAACGACAAATGACATAATGCGCATATAATCGTAGGAATTGCTTTAGATGTAATCGAAACGCATAAATCTTTCGTAACAGTTGATTAAACATTCCAAGATGATGACGAGCGATGACACGAGGACATAGTAGTCGTGTTACTTCCCCCCCCCTCTCTCTCATGTACATACATATATATATATACTACCTAGCCAGGTAGTTCGATTAATTCGCGGTGTTTATCGGCAAGAGCACGGTCGATCGCTTTACCAAGCGTTGCCTCACCTGATTTGGAGACTTAATGAGCCCGTTGACACTTTGATGCAGGAGAATCGTAGCCGCGTGTCGAGCGCGGAATTGCCAGTTCAATAATTCAGAACGCGAACCGTAATGGAACTTGTCCAGGGTAGTAGTAGGAGGTCGATCTATCATAGGAAATTGCAAGGGGTAAAGTGGGGATTGGGGGTTGGGGGTGGGCCCTGGTAGGAAGCCCTTTTACCCAACGCTCATAAGAAACATACATATTAGAAGAATATAACATTGGGCTTTGTGTGTTGGTACGGGTTAGTAACTGGGGGGCGTTTTCTCCTTGATCGTTTCGTTCTGAGAATTGATTAGTTTCCGGAAATAAATAAATGGCCAAAGAAGAAGAGTATAAGAGTGTGTATACGCATATCGAAGTATAGTGTACCTATCTACCTACTTACCTATCACCGAGTAAGGGATGATCGTTTCTTCTAACGATCGATATTACCCCGACTAATATATAAATCGAAAATCGAACTATAAACCATTTCAGATAGACTACTACTACTACTATTACTCAGTTCTCTCTTTTCTTAGCTAGCAATGGGGATATCCTATCTATATTTACTTGAAATTTTCCGAGGTAGTTTGAGGATCGGCCGACGATGAAAGACGGCAGGCATTCCGTTTGTATAAATTTTTCCCATCCCTTCTTTCAATCCTCTCTCTCTCACTCACTCACTCTCTCATATATCGCGAGCCTCCTCCGTTCGGGTAGGAACGAAGTCTCGAAATACTCTCTCCCCCGTCAAAAGCAAAGCTCAGAGGCAATCATGAGCTTTCGAATGCAAAACAGCAGCTTTCGCCTAGCAGCACTCGGCACTTTTACATTTAAATGTAAACTCGCTGAGTGCGCGCCGCAGAGCATCCTCTCTCTCTCTCTCTCTCATTCTCTCTCTTTCTCTCAAAATTCTCTTTCCCACCTTCGTTTCACCCTGCTAACACCCCACCATCAACGACTCACCATCTCCCTTTCACCTATCTCTTCCTCCTTCCTTTTCCTTCCCTCTCAACTACCAACCAACCAACCCTCTTCTTCGTCTCTTTTCCGAGGACGTGGGCGATATGGCGGAGGCGCTTGGATTTAATATTTTACACCTCAAATGTTGGACGCGCGCGAGAAATGCAAAGCAGACAGGGAGAGTACAAGAGAGAAAGAGAGAGAGAAAGAGAATGACACGGACACAGAGAAGAGACACCCGTTAGAATCGAGCTGGTGCGAACGTTACTCCTCCTATTTCTTTATTTTTATCTCTCTCTTTCCTACGGACAACTCGGATTGGATTTAAAACGCGCTAATTTGTCGAGCACGACGGCACGACCCACGCGAATCCGTCTACGCACCACCTTTATGCGTATATATTTCCTTTTTCCTCTTCTACTCCAAAGAGAAATAGAGAAAGAGAGAGAAAGGGGGACGCGTGGACACGGTGGGCCACATCTAAATTTAAAATCTGCTTTGCATAATGCCCGACCCCATCCGTCGTAGTTGCTAGTCGACCCCGGGGACCGCCTAATTGCGGCCTCGTTCGAGTCTCATTCTCTCTCTTTCTCTATTTTTCTCTTTCAACTCTTCGACACCTACGGCAGCAGCCATTCTCTCTCTCTATCTCACTCTCTCTGTAATTTTTATTTTCCTTTTTTTCTCTTCGTTCATACACTTCCGGCCACTTTGAACGAACCTACCACGACGTAAAACGAACGAACTCTTGTTAAGTGAAAATTATTTTAATTATTTCTAATGTAACCTATACTTGTCTGTACTTAACCTCACAAAAGTACAAAAGAATTTTAAATCAAAATAAAAAATGAGGGGGGTAGTATGGGGTGTATGGGAGGAATGAGGAAGATTCTTTAGTGAATTTCTTTTTGTTATCCTTTCCAGCCCTATTTGATCGTTTTGTCGAATAGCAATGTTTGTCATGGTCCTTGTAACTTGCCCTTCTTTTTTTTATTTCTATCTCTTTCTATCTCATTCAATCGTATTTCTCAATACCGTGTTTAATGTACTATTAAACGCAACCATTGTGTAGCATTGGGTCCATCGCGTTCACAAATTTACTTCCTTGCGTTATTATTCTATTCCCTTGTCCATGTAAAGGGCTATCATCCATCGTCCGTTCTTTTGCCTTTGGTATTTTCCCTTTCATCGAATCTACGAGCGACGACCATTCGAGGAAGAGAAGACAGACACACACACACACAGAATTTTCTCGGCACGTGCCTTTTACCTATTTTCCTGAAGCAAAAAGAAATTCGAAAGTAAATGCCATTTCTTTCCCGCCTATTTCCGTTCTTTCCTTTTTTTTTTGCATTTCTTTTTCATCCCCCCCACCACCTTCCCTAACAACCCTCACCCTCACTCTTATCCTCATCTTCAACATTTTTTTTTCTTTTTCTTGTTTTGATCATCGTAATATCGTGTGGCTGACTTTGTGTTATTAGTCGATAGGGTGCCAAAAGAAAAAAAAATCCCTAGACATGTATCGAAGAAAGAAAGATAGATAGCGTTGTCACATTCATATGCTAACAACAATAAGAAGATGTGTTTCTATTTTCTTATAGAAGATTTTTACTGAACTTAAAATTTATCACGACATGTTATTCTTGACTTTTTCTAACATAGAAAGAAGTTACGGTATTAAATCTTTATTCAACGTATTATATTTCTTCGATCTTGTATTTGTAAATTTTCTTGGCTACGCGTTCGTTGAATAATAATCATCATCGAAAGAAACAACCTCCTTCTAGGAGTAACATTTGTTAGAATTGTTAAACACAATAGTAACATACATTCTTCTATTTTTTTTTTTAAATTCAAAAAGAAACAATAATTATTAAAATATATTATATTATTAGATTAATAATTTATCAAATTTTAATACAATAAATATAATAAAATTAATATAATAAATATAGTTTATTAAATTTTTCAATTTTACAATTTAATATATATTAATTATTATTTTAATATAATAATTAATATAATATTAATTAATAATATAATTTCAATTTATATATTCTATAATTTTATATTACGTTCATATATAGTTATATAGTAACTATATATGAAACTATAGTAAATATAGTAACTATATATACTATAACTATAACTATAATATAGTATGAACTATAGTAAATATAGTAACTATATATATAATATAGTTACTATATTTATAGTTATAGTATACGGTTGCGTCAAGGTCTATGACTCAATTCCATATTACGATTTAATATATTTTTTGTCATATATATATATATAAAAAAAGAAGAAGAATTTACTGAAGTTAACGACACTTATTTATTTATTTTTTTTTTGGTGGGGGGTACATTTCGTCATGGTAAAGGATTTTAGACACGCGCACAAAATTTAGAATAATAGAATCGGTTGTATATATATATATATATGTAGCTTACTATGACGATTTTGTAAGAGTACACACTCTTAAACGTAGATCGTTACTGCCCAGTTTCCTGTTATATTCCCCCAACATTATATGACTCCCAGCAGTCCTACGGGCAGGATTTGATATAGGGAATTCACAATGGTCTCACAATGACTGGGCCAACGTTACGAATTAGGCTCGGTTACGCGTTTATTGCCGATTCCGGTCCAGGCCAAGTCAGAGGCGTCCTATCGAAATTTACGCGATCGTTTTGTCCCCCTCCCTCTTTATCCTGAATTAACGTGAATTACGTACACTATAGGAGAAACTACGACGACGCCAATGCGGAGATGCGAAGTATTAGCATTGGTTAGCTTTATGGGGCGTTCAGTTCCGCAATTTCATCTCTCTTTCTCTCATATATCCTTCCTTGTTTATCCGTTCTTCTATCTATCTATCTATATGTATATATGTATCTTCTATTTACTTACTTCATCTATTTTTATTCTATCTATATCTTTATATATAAAGATTCAGTATTACATTGTTAGTTTACAATGAACTTTGGACATAGTCAACTGGTATTATAGAATTTATTCAATTTTATTTATTAATATTATTTATTTAATTTATTAATACATTGTTTTTTATTTTGTGTAATTTATTTTTTTCAATTTAGGATAGTTTTCATCGCGTTTATTTTTTATTTTTTATCGCTAATTTAAAGATTTATTATTTATAGGTTATCTAGGTCTTTAGGTATTGGAATTTTACAATAGATGGCACTGTATTGCAATTCAATTATTTGATATATTCACGTCGTACATGTTTTTTTTTCAGAGTTACGTATGACATAATTAACCTTCCTTTTTATATTTTTTTGATGTATTATATTATTTTATGTATTCTATTCTACGTGTGATATTATTTTGTGTGTTGTTATAATTTACTAAATATATTATTTATTTATATTATAATAATTATTAAGAAATTTGTTCAAATTTATATATGGCATAACTAAAACCTTACTTTTTATATTTTTTCCTGTATTATTATTTTATGTGTTATTATACTTTACTAAATAGTTTATAACAAGCATCTCATCCCCCAATTTTATTTCTTTTAGTTTAGCAACCAATAGAGAAAAAGAGAGATCAATAATGTCTGACTGTTTTGAGAAATAATACGAAATTGAGTATAAGTTTTTTCTTTAGGGAACAAATAAATGTTTGGAAAAAGGAGTAAAACGGAACGATCTACTATCGTTTCTGATCTAGAGAGTCCAGGAAGTTGAACGTTTGTGGATTTCCAGCGATACCTTCCAAGAATATATATTACCTCGTTTTAAAAAGTATCTTTTATTCGTGTCTATCGTAAAACGAGTTTCTACTATCTATCTTATTCGTAATCTAAATTATCTTTTCTCAAACTGATAAAGTTTTCTTTCATCCAATACGATTTATTCTATGTAATTTTCTTGTATTTTTCATGGTCAGTTTTCTGATGACTGACACGCGTCTCTTTAAGTGTACGACAACATGAGAGAGAGAGAGAGAGAGAGAGAGAGAGAGAGAGAGAGAGAGAGAGGGTTGAAATTAGGACACTATAATTATTAATCAATTTCACATTAATTGTTTTCTAGGCGTCTCGGGTTAAGTGGGATGTTGTGTTCTGGCTTCTGGCAAGCTCCTGGCAAGCGTAACCAGCTAAAGTGTCATACAAGAAGATTAATTACGTCGCAGTACCTTTTATGTATGTCACACCACTGACAGCCATTTTCTTTGATCGTTGCACGTATGTTCATATGTGTGATGATGATGATGACGAAGACGAAGAAGACGAACGAAATCGTCAAGTAAAAACCACTATCAACGAGAAACGAACGTGTTAAGAATACGAAAAAGAAAGTTGTAAGTTTGACTAACGTAGTGTTTTTATTTTTATTTTTTATAATTTAAACGATTAACAGTAAATCAACGATCAACGTTGTATTATAGTTTATTTATGAATCACCTGATTTGTTTATTTTTAACATTATGTCGAACATATGAATTTTTTTAAATGTTTTTAACATTGAATACACATACACACGCATACTACGAAACAATCACACTACATACTTCATTTTCATACAATTTATATGCAATTGCAAAAAGTATTGACTTAAAAAAAAATTTAATTAGAAAATAATCTCATAATAACGTATTTATTAATTAGATACTTACTACATATATTAATAATATATTTATTTATTACAAATAATATTTTTGTTATATTTTAATAACAATAAATACGTTAGAAAAATGATTATAAATTATAAATCATATTTTTTTTGTATAAAAAATAATTATTAAAAGTATAAAAATTATTATTTGTAATCATATAAGAAGACACTTTACGTACTCGTGTCCCCCCCCCCCCAAAATAAAAAAATAAAAAAACACATGAAAATAAAATGGAGTCACGCGAGAATGAGATTTTGCTTAGGTTAGAATATATTCCTGTTTTCGATCGTACGAAAAAAGCTAAGTTAGTTTTATTTTACAATTCATCGATCCCCTACGACACGATGGGGGTTGTGGAAGTTATATCGTAGCTTTTCGGAGACCGAACTTAGGTTAGGAAGAGAAGACTCTAAAGATATGGTAGTGGTAGTGGTGATGGTGATGGTGGTGGTGGTAGAATCCTTCAGGAGTCTCTTATAGAAAAGGGGAAGTAGTACATAAGGGTCGTGAACCTGTCAACTAGTGTTTTAAAAGTTTGTGACAGTCTACAAATTGACTCGCTCAGTTCTTTTTAAAAGCAGTACTAAGCTCGACCAATCAGAATGCATACTTTCACCCCTTCCCATATATAGATAGATACTACGTTGATTTTCCTTTTTTTTTCTTTCTTAAAAAATAAATTCGAAAATTACTTTTATGCAATTCTTAGACAAATCAATAATAATAATATTAATAACAATTTTTATAAATAATCCAAATAGAAATTACGTCGTAACATAAATCGAAATAAAAAAATTTTTTTAATCATTTAAAAAAAAGTTGACACACACAAAATTTTGTGACTCCTTTCTTTTTTTTATATACGAGATACATAACCTAATACTTTTATTCCTAAGTATTATATATGTATATATATATATATGTGTGTATATCGAAAGGTTGACAAAATTTTGGTCCCTTTTTTTATTTCTATGAGATACACGAGTATTCCCATCAGTAGTTCCCTCGCTTACTATGAATTCGAATATGCTTGCGTGAGATTTCAATCGGCTAAGTTTAAAAGTATTTCGACGTAAAGCGAAATCCATTTTTCATATTTCTCCTATGCAATGTTCACTCTCTTTCTCCCACCCTTTTCCCTATTTTCTTCTATCCCTTTAAGGTCGAGGGACTGCTACGTTTGATACACTCTATTAGTCACATCTTTCAACTGATTTATCGTTTTTCTCGTATTATTATACATTTTATATATATATATATTTTTTTTTATTTGTAAGGATATCTATTTTGATTTTATGAGAAAATGAAATATAAAATATGAATATAAAAAGAGAGAGAGAGAGAGAGAGAGTATGATATTTTCATTGATAGTAAAGAAAAATATCATCAATGATTATTACGAGTTTTAAACTTTCAAAAAATTATTATGAAAAATATCGTAAATTGTAATAGGAAAATAGAAAAAAAATATTAGTGATACGTTTGTTATTTGTTAATAAAAATGTCTTGTTTTATATTTCATTTTAAAAGATTTTTTTTTTTATGTACCCTGATGCAACCCTGACGTAACCGTGATCGAACTAAAGTAATAGTATATATATATTCAACGTGAGTTAATATAATCAAATAATTAACGCGTATGAAATGCAAAATAAAATTATATTTTATTATATTAAATCATGTGATTAGAAAAAGAGAGAGAGAAAAAAATGAAAAGCACGTATCCCGGTGTTTTCAATAAATAAAAAAAAAAAAGCATAATTTATTTTCTTAATAGTTTCTAATAATATAAAAAGAAAAATTCAATGCAGTCTGTTTCTTATTTTTTTTCATGCATACATCTCTCACCGAACAAAAGTATTTCAATAGTTTATTGTTGATGAACAATGAATAATAAAATACTAAATACTTTTGTTTAAGTTTCACGCAACGTTAGTTAAAGAATCATAAGAGGGTAAATCATTAAATTGTTGAAACGTTGATTGTTGATTAACTATAAGATTCGTTGAAACGTATGACGGTGTTTTAACTTGAATTTCGTTGATAAGATTTTCTGTTGTTGGTACTTCATTTTCAATTTGTTTTGACCATTCATTACGAGCATTTTCCACAATCATCCAGAAGTATATATTGAGTGCTAATAATTATTATTAATTATATATTATAATTAATCTTATTAATTAGGATATATATATACAATTTATATTACTTAGATGATTAACTATAGATTTAACTAAGACTTAATTATATATATATATAATTAATATATTATAATATTATAATATAATAAATAATAATATTTTATAATATAATATAATATAAAAAATATATAATAATATATATTATATATATATAAAATTAATATATTAATATATAATAATATAAAATTTATATAATAATAATAAATATATATATAAAAATATAAAATATAATATTATGTAATAATATATAATATAAATAAAAATAATATTGTAATTTAATTTATATTATATAATAATATATAACAATATAAAAATTAATATATATATATATTATAATATATATAATATAATATGCATATAATATAACATTAATATTTACAATAATATTAATATATAATAAATATTTACTTACTTAGAAATGTGCAACACAATATAGAAAAGAATGTATATTTTTTAAACATTTCATAGCCATTTGACAACAATTGAGAACCCAGATACGCTGACTGATCTATTATGCTAATCATTTGCATATACAACCAAGGTACTGCATACTTAGATATTCTCTGTAAATATACACGGAAGTTTTAGCAAGATCGTTAGCGGAGTTTAGACGAGGTCGTGAAGGTCGATACGTGCCAAAAATACTTTATCGAGTTAGAAAAGAAATAACACTATGTAAGTATTTGATCGATCCTATTTTATACACGCGTTGTTGTTCAAGGTTTCTTTATTGTTATTATTATTGTTTTTATTTTTTTTTCTACTCACCACGGTTGATCCGTAAGCAAGAAACGCGCTTGTTACAAAAAACAGAAAGCTGTAGAATATTATAGATGAACAACCAATGATTATAATTTCACCTGAAAATTGATATATATATATATTAATATATATATTTGTTATAATTGTTTATTTATAATTTTAATACTCACATGGATTATTCAAATGAATATGTTTGAAAATAAAAGTCCAACTCAAGCCAAGTGGAGTCCAAGAATCGAGTGTTTTGAAGAAATCAGCTTCCGTATTTTTTATTAATAATTGACTAGCAAAAACATTTATTAATAATACCGAGAATGCCTAAAAAGTAAAAAAAAAAAAAAGAAAAACAGAATTATGTTTGCAATTCATTTATTTATATCTTCAATAACGTTTTCATTAACTGGTTATGTAAATAAGAATAAAAAAAAGTAACTGGATTGCACGTTTGTAAATTTTACTTACATTTTATTTTGAATAAAATATTAACTTACCAATGTATAAGTGCTGACCATTCTCGAAGCTATGGTTAATCCCATACAACACAACGAATTACTACTCATGTTAACATTTATTTTTAATTAATTCATGTGAAATTAACAATTAAAGTATCAAATAAGTTTTCATTAAACGTGTTTCACAGTTGATTTATCCTTTCGTCGTATCGATCAGGAACAACACTTGCTCGATTGTTAGTGAAAAAAAGAAAAAATGTAAACACACATGGTCCAAGGTAAATATACGTTATTAAACTACAATACAACGATCATTTTATTATCTATGTATGTCTATCGTACACTCGCAAAACACTTGCATATGTTTCTCTCTTTCTTTTTTTTTTTTTTGAATATTTATATCTTCACACACGTCACTTTTATTCATCAGTTTTTCTATTCACTTTGTTTTTATATATGAAGATTTAAAAAGAAAAATAATAAACTACTTGTTGATTTTCAAATATGATGAAAGACCAATAGAAATGTTCCGCTAATATTTAAAGGCGCGAAATGATCGAAAACCTGGTGTCATTTTTTTTTTTTTTTTATTATTGTTTTATATTCGTAATTATAAAATTTACACTGATCGATTGTTGATGTATTATTTTAGCACAAACAACGTCGAAGTATTTTGTACCATTAGCCGATGATAACACCAATACGCAATTGCGTAATTTAATCGTGAATATACATATAATTATATTACGACATTGCAAAGATCAAAACTGCGATAAAGGAAAAATTTGATTGGAGAAAATGCGATATGTTGCGTTCGATACTATCGAACTCGTAAATGTTGTCTGCGCATGCGCATTACGAGTATCGTAGTCTGGTGCAGTGTGTATACTCGGGAACACGTGACAAGTGAACGCGGAGAGGTTATGTTAACCTCGTGTTGTTTTTTAAACGTGCATTTGTTATGTGTGTTTTTATGTGTAATTTAATGTGCATCTAATTAAATTGTTTATTGTTTCTCTTGTTAATAATATTGAATAATGACAGTACAAGAAATGGATATTTGTTTAAATATTTCAACGGAGCCTGGTGTTGGTCGTTCTAACAAAGTAAGTAATTTTTATTTAAAATTTAAATTATGTTTGTGTGTTGAGATTTATTAAAGAAATAAAATTATTTATGTATTTAGAAAAAGAAGACAGTTAAAAACTATGTTAAAAGATTGAAAGTAGGAAAAAAAGAAAGTAAGGTTAGCAGTGAGTCAAAGAGTGTTTTGACTGCTCAAAGTGGTGCAGTCAAAAGGGTTAAACAAAAAGCATTGGCAACTATAGTTGCTAAAAATTTATTAAAAAGTAATACTGTTAATAATTCTCAGAATAAACAGCAATTATCTAACTCTCAGTTTAAGTTGAAAAATAAAAGTGATGCATCAATACCAGTAACCAATAAGTTTGATAAAGTACCTTCCACTGCAAATACTCAAAGTACAGATTCCAATAAAGTTACAACGCAGATAATAAATAATGATTCTAAAGAACCAATTATATCATTTGTTAAAGTTCCTAAAAAATTACTTAATAAAGCAGTTGTCGCAAAGAAAAGAAATGTTAGTGAAGAGAGTTCAAAGAAATCATTATCTGAAATATTTTCCAATTCAGTAACCAAAAAGAATGTAGAATCAGATTTATCAGATATAACTTTAAATATTAAAACCAATGACAATGATAAGACTCAGTCAACACATGAGAAATCTGTTATCGAACAGTTTCCTAAAAAATTTGATGCGATTAAGAGACCAAAGAAGTTTGACACCGATATAAAAAATAGGAAAAAGAATCAGTTCAAGGATCATAAAGCAGATAAAAACGAATCTTCAGATAAATCTTCTTATCAAAATTATAAAAAACAAACTGGTAAAAGTTCTTCTTTATTTAAAAATAATCCAGAAGTTCCAAATATTGGACAAAGACTTGTAAAACCAATCAGTGAAACAGTTTTCACAAAAATTCATTTTTCTGATCTCGACGTACATCCTTTTATGGTTAGTAATATCATTTTGATAGAATCAAGTATTTCAATTTAATATAATCATTATAAATACATTATCATATTTATATTTTTTTTTATTAAGGTATCAAATTTAGAACAAAATATGAACATTACTAAAATGACTACTGTACAACAAATGGCAATTCCTCAAATATTTTCTGGAAAAGATGTTTTAATCAGATCTCAAACTGGATCAGGAAAAACATTAGCTTATGCTATACCAATTATTGAATGTTTACATAAAATAAGACCCAAATTAACAAGGAGTAGTGGTTTAAGTGCATTAATCGTTGTACCTACAAGAGAATTAGCTTTACAAACTTATGAATGTTTTTTGAAATTAAGAAAAGTAAGTATTTGTTGTATAAATTCATTTTTTTTCTTTTTTAAAGATAGAAACATATACAAATACTTTCATTATTTATTTAAAAAATTGTTTGTTCTATTATCGCAGCCATTTACATGGATAGTCCCAGGTTATTTAGTTGGTGGTGAAAAAAGAAAAGCAGAAAAAGCTAGATTAAGAAAAGGTTGTAATATTTTAGTTGGTACTCCAGGTAGATTATTAGATCATATTAGACATACAGAAGCTTTAAAATTAGTCGATGTAAAACATTTTGTATTGGATGAAGCTGATAGAATGTTAGATGCCGGATACGAGAAAGATATTGCTGGGTAAAATATATTTCTTTTTTTACAGAATACTTTTATATTTTATAAAATCTTTAAAATATTTATATTTTTAAATTACATTTTTAGTATTGTTGATGCTCTTAAAGGGACAAATATTAAATCAGATAATTTAAATAATTCAAATTATGATCCTATGGCAATGTTAAGACAAAATAGTAGAAAAGTTTTCACAGATGAAGAAACAACACTTCCAGAAGAAAATAATCAAAAAGAACAAAGTTCTAATGATAATGAAACATCAAAATCTGATAATGATAAAGATAACGTAAAAGATGTAATTAAACAAGCATATCACTCGAACAGTGAAAGTGATTCGGAGGAAGATGATTTTCCTGTAAAGATAAAAAAAAGAGAGAAAAAATCTATAATAAAACCTACAGAAAAAAAAGAAGAAAATATAAAAATATCTTCTGAAGATCTCACACCACAAACTAAGCCAAAAAGACAAACAATTCTTTTATCTGCAACGTTAACTCAAGCCGTGGAAAAATTAGCGGGATTGGCTATGCATAATCCAGTTTTTGTGGATGCTGCAAAAGAAAATTTAGTAACATTTGGTGGAGATGAAGATCAGATCAATGAAGATTATGTAGTTCCTCAAAGTGTGCGTCAAAGTTACGTTATTACTCCACCAAAACTACGAATGGTCACTTTGAGTGCTTACATTGTTGATAGATGCAAGGTACAATGAAATATTTCATACGAATATTGTAATATAATTGATATTAACCCCTTGCACACCCTTTGCATTAATATTATTGTTAATTCATTTATTTAATTAATGTAATTTTAGTGATAAAAGAAATAGAATTTGATATTTGTATTATTTTGTATAAATAACAATTTTATAATTATATTTTTGTAATTTGTATTACTTATAACTATAAATAGTTATTTTTATATTTAAATCTAAGTATATTTAAATAAAATTCATATATTTATATTATATTAATAAAATAATAAATATAAATATTATATAATTGATGGCAATTGTGTGGGACAACAGTGGTGTGTCTACGGAGTGCAAAGGGTTAATTAAAAAGTTAAGTTTTCATTAAAAAACTAATTTCTTACAATATTCATTTTATTATTTAATAGCAATCTGGACACAATAAAATGTTAATATTCATGGCAACTCAAGATATGGTAGATTATTATACAGAAATTTTATCAACCATATTAACAAAATCAACCGACGAGGAAGACGAAGAATCCGATCCACTTGTAGATGTTGAATTTTTAAAATTACACGGTAACATGAGTCAAAAGGAAAGGACTGAAGTTTTCAAAAATTTTAGATTAGCAAACAGCAGTGTTCTACTATGTACGGTAAGTTCATTGAAATATTATTAATAAATTAATGTCTGTTTTAATTTGATGTAAACGACGATGTTTGTGGATCATTCATCGAATTATCTAAAATCATTTTGATGATATTGAAAGTCGAACACGTTCTTCTCAAGCATAGTTGGTGATTAGTTTCATGTATTATTACGTATTATGTATTAGTATAGAATGACGGTGCTTTCGCCACCGCAGGAGTTAATACAAAATATCGGTGAAAAAGAAAAAGGGGTGGGAGTGGTGAGAGGGGAGTTGATCCAGAGAAAGAAAGAAAGAAAGAAAGAAAGAAAGAAAGAGCGGAAGAAAAGCCATGGAGATACCCGTCGGCACTCCCAGAGCTGTAAATTATCTCGCAGCTTATTCTTTCAGGACGGAATTTAATATCTTTGGACCCACGCTGTGTCCGCAGGTTAAAAATTATGTGTACACACACACGAGGGCCTTCGTAACGAGTATAATTATGATCGTTGGCTCGTTCTGTGTCAGTGATTTCTTTAACCGTTCTCTCTCCTGTTATATTAATCGGTAAAATTCTCGTTTGCCAATAACGACCAAACAGAAATTCCATTCGCGAAATCAAAAAGACAACCACGATGACGACGACGAATCTTTTTTTTTTTTTTTTAAAAGTTAGTAATAATGCGTTCGTATAAATTTTATATTCCTCTTTTTTTGGTTGAATTCAAACATATATATCGTAATATATAAATACCTTCAATTTATTATTATTATTATTATTATTACATTACTTTTTTAATTGAGTTAGATAAATTTTTGAATTAAGCAATTGATCAAACAATTTTCTTTTTTTTCTATCCTATTACGATCTCTATCTGTCTAATTGTGAAAGTAAATAGTAAACTTTATATACTTTAATTTATATCACACCAAGATGTACTCTCTAAACCGAGTTTACGAACAACAACAACTCTCTTGGCGTATCTTATTAATTAAACGTACGACGAGTTAGGTTTTTATGATTAAAAATAAAAAATGAATAAACAACTATACAAGATATCGTATGATCCGTCATTATAAAAATTCAACTTGGTCACGCAACACTACAACGACGACGACGACGACGACGACAACGACGTTTTCACACCGTGCGAAATTAACTCGCTTGAATCAGGCAATCATATCGTCGTAGTTCATTGTCGTCGGTTGGACTTTTTCGTTATTATCTTTTTAGTTTCTTCGTTAAGGTTCTATAGCCGTCCAATTAACTGTCAAGAAATTTCTTCATTTTCCTTTTTTGTTTCTTCTTTTTTTTTTCTCTTTTTCCAAACAACAAAGTCTTCAGATTTTATAAGCTCGTGTATCTCTTCACGTTGTTATTATTATTACATACTCATAGGATTATTTGCAATAAGATCTTTTCACGTCTAGGGAATTTTACATTAAACTCACCCAGCCCCACACACCCAACCCCACTTCTTCCCTAGAACGATGATACTATTTTTGATGCTTATGTTTGTTTTGTTCGACATTAAAAATTACGTGTCGGTAGTTCCTGGCACGACGAAATGCACACCACACGCAAGGGGGTTGGGGGTTTAGGGGGAGGGGGGGGGTTGGATGGACGGTACGATCGAAACCCGCCCACGTTTTATGGCGTCACTTCAACCGGGGTTATTTTATGACAGTATTATTAATTTGAACGTTGAAAAGCCCACGAGGGGGTTCCTGCGGTTGGGAATGTTCCGCGGCTTCTCTCAGCGGTGCTGAATCCGGATCTACCGAGAGAGTGATATATGATACGAGTGAGATGTTTTGAGTGGGTGATCTATTCTGGATATCATCCCTGAGACTTGGTGATCGTGCTTCGACTCTTAAACGATCGTTTATCTTAATCGCCATCATTGATCCGTTGTTGTTATTATTCAGAACCGTTAATAACATTTGGTAGAATCGTAAACGGTGGCAAATAATAATATCTAGTTTGTACCATCTCGAATTTATAGTGTCTTATGGTAGGTAGTTCTTTAGGACTCTTATAGGGTTTTTTTATCTTTTTTTTTTATAAGAGATTGGATCATCAAATTAATTCATGACGAGTCCATGATGTCAGATCTTTTCTTTTATTTTGTCTATATTTAACGTATGATAATTAATATTTCAGAAAATACGTGTATACACACGTGGTATTTTAATGAGAATTAATTTACAGTGTTAGTAGGATAGACGAAGAAATATCAATTGAGGTTATAGTAATTCATTGAAATGTTAAACGAATGAAAAATGATCAAAGGTATATATCTACCTATATGTTATTTATTTCTCTATCGATAGTAGGGAATTTTTTTCTCGTACTACTTCACCCTGGCGCCTGTATCTCTCTGTGATCGCTGTCGGAGGCAAGCGCCGAATTAATTCGATGCAAAGACAAACAAGAAATTTGTATCGTGCCGCGAGAGAAAAATTTTCAAACTTCACTACGTCCGTGTACCTTTTCTCCTATTATAAGTATTAGGGTTGGTTGGTTAGCATGGTGTGGTGTGGGATCCAACCAAGAGAATGGATTTGAAGTCTCTTCTCTTCAGAACCCCGTCAACTAAGGAACACACTAATACTATTACATATAGAGTCTATTACGGTAAATCATCGAGCAACCGAACAGCTAAGAAATCAGGGCTGTGCCCTCAAACGTTCGCCGTTGGGGTTCCGCAGCGGGTGCTCCTCACATATTCACCTTCTTACAAAACGAGAATACGCGGTCCTCTCTTCAGTTTGTAAAGTATTTGTACACGGCAGGTTGACTCTGTAGTCCAACACAACAACAACCTCTTTGCTTATACGTCAAAGAACGATGAGACGTGTATTTGACATTCGACAGACATGAATTACGCGATTTATGACTAAGGGGATAGATCACTTAGAATCATCCACTCTCTTACATGGAGTTGAGTTTCTTTTTTTTTTTTTTTTTGAAACAACAACAACAACAACAACCTGTACCTGCCGCTGAGTCAAACTTTATATACGTTTTATTAATTTTTCATTTCGCATCAGGACGTCGCAGCACGTGGATTGGATTTGCCGAAGGTGGATTGCGTTGTACAATACACGGGACCACTTTCAACCAGGGATTACGTGCATCGAATTGGTCGTACGGCACGTGCTGGTACTTCCGGATCTGCAATAATTTTCCTTACACCACCGGAAGTTGAATTCGTGCGAATGTTAGAATCTAAAAGAATTCGAATTAATCAGATAGACATGGATAAAATATTAGGCAAATTGATAGGAGGACCATTATCCAAGTATCGTTCAGTTCAAGAAGCTGCCATTGCTCTTCAAAGAGAATTCGAAGCGTTACTTTTGGAGGACAAGAAACTTCATGGGAAAGCTTGTAAAGGTAAGCGTAAATTGATATTATTTTTTTGTATTTTCTTTTCCTTCCACAGACAAAGATACGTGTTCCGTTAATCTAAGGAAGAATATATAACCTTTGACTTAATAGAACTCGAAGGAAATTCTCGTAGGATAAACTGTAAAGTAGAAAAGGTATAACACGTGTTAGTAACACGTAACAACTCACACGGTAGTCCGTTTAACACGATTTCCTTTATCTCTCCCTGTTCCGCGGAACACGAGCTAGTGAAGAGGATCTACGAAGGATGAGGGAGAACACCTACTCTGATTCAGTTGGATTGGAACGAAAGCGAGCTGACTTCAGGGTAGAGTAAACCAATTCCAGTGTGAGCACCCTACTCGCATATAAAGTAACTCTTATACGACTGCGCTCTAGGGGGGTGGTGGGGATTGGGGGGTGGGAAGAGGGTTCTTCGTTCTCTGTTACCACTCTTTCCACCAGTTCTGTCTCGGTCTCTTTTCTGCTTCTCTCCTGCCACTCAGATATTTACATAGTCTATAGACGAGGAGGGATGATCTTGTTTGCCATGCCATGCTTACTCTATTAGGGTTGTTACGAGAAAGAATTTACTGGCTGCAATAATAAATCCATTAAGATGCTACGATTCGAATTGCTTTTCGAAAAGGGGGAACTAACTCGGGGTGTTTCCCCCACTTTATAATATCCCCACTACCCAATACCACCCCTTATGTATCGGGGCATCGTTTTCCCCGCGAAACGAAGATGTTTCCCTCATTTTACTGCTTTACTCTTTCCTTTTCCTTTATCCCTACCCTTCCTTTTATACTCGTATCCCATAGATGATCGATTGAATCGTTCACGAACCATGTATATCTGTGTGTGTGTGTGTGTCCTTTTCTAAAACCTAAAGTTATGTTTTTTATCGATGAACACGTTACTTGCAAATATTATCATCATTTGCCATTACAGAAGTGTCGGGTTCGTATAAGATGAACTTAATCGGCTCAACGTAGATGAAACTTTCGAATGAAAATAACGGGGATCAAGGAATAGAAATAGAATAAGAAAAAGAAGAAGAAGAAGAAGAAGGAAGGATCATAAATCTTTTTACTTTACTTTACGGAACTGTAGCAGCTTCGGAACTTGTTCGGCATCAAGCGTGGCTTTACACGAAGGTTAGCCACGGTTTTTGAGCGCTTAGCCATTTCGGGTTTGAGTGACGGTACACAGTTAACCACTTGACCGTTCCTACGCACGTACCCCGGTGATTGATAGATTAATTGCTTACGTTACTCTCTCGAACCCCTACCGTTCTTGTTGTTGTTGTTGTACTTTTCGCACTGTATTTTATTTCCTTCGATTGGGATAGTTTCCAATGTTATCGATTTGATAAGGTTAGGTTAATAGTATTACAATAATTAGATAATTAATTATATTTTGTAAAATTTAGAGTCTCATTTTGCTTACGTTACTTCCTGGAACTCCTACTGTTCTTGGTCTTGTTGTTGTTGTACTTTTTGCACTGTATTTTATTTCCTTCAATTGGAATAGTTTTCAGTGTTATCTATTTGATAAGGTTAGGATATTAGTATTCTAATAATTGAATTATTAATTATATTTTGTATAAAATGTAGAGTCCCATTTATACCATTTTGTGTTGTTGTAGATTGATATAAAGAATAAAGAAGAAAACTAGAAATATATGAGAGAGAAAGAATGATAATAGTAATGGAGATAAATAAGTGATAAAAAAGAGTAGAAAAGCAGATATACTAAAGTAAAGAATAATGACGTATAGTATAGCCATTTCCTGGCTTTTTACGCTACCTACCGAATTTATTTAATTCCTGACTAAAGCTAAGGTGAAGGACTATATCTCTCCCTCTCCCTCTCTCTCTTTCTAGTATAGTACACGAAAGGGGAAGTGGAAATCTCACTAATTCGTAACATTATCACCCCAATAGAGCCGAACGGCTCTCAATAGCGAGAACAACCCCCTTGTGTTCTCAACCCTCGCCACTAAGCTAAGGGATTCATCCATTCCAACCCGCCTATATATATATATATCACCCCCTTCCAATAGTGCCACTCAAGCTACACCCTCTTCGATATAACTTTTATCTCAAATTATTTACAAATGTTTTATTTTTTAAATCATTTATTGTTCTGTTTAATAATTATGATAATTAATTCATCAATTATTTTTGTTTCTTTCAAATATTATTTGAAATTGAAACAACTGATTTACATAAATTTAATCAATGTTCCATAATTAATATTTTTATACAATTATTAATTAAATAAATATTGTAATTTGTTGATTATAATTGAATAATTTAAGGATTTGTTATATAAATATATAAAGTAGTTGTGGAGTTGGGTTTTGTAGTTAGATCGAATTTGGTTTACGTAGTAGTATACATGTGCCATTCAGAGGGGGTGGCCGACACAATCCAACCACTGAATGTGGCTTCCGCCAAAACCACTTACGCTTTGTGGCGAGAGACTCTTAACAATACGATACAGGATACAAATACAATAAGACGCAGTTACATCACTTAGGAACAATGCCCACCCTGTTGTGTGGTGCACGGGTGCTCGTTCTCTTACGTTCTTCAACCCCTCTCCTTCTTCTTCTTCTTCTTCTTCTTCTTACATTTTTCCCATTCTCTCTTTCTCTCTCTCTCTCTCATTTTCTTCTGGGTAATACAGCAGCAGCAACAGCAACAGCAGCAGCAGCATTGTAAGATTTATGCGCTAAATGGAGAAAAACATTTCTCCCTTTTCAACGTCGACTTCGAACCAAATGGAAAGATCTTTTTACTTGAGTTTTTGTTTTGTTTGGAAGAAGACAAGTCAAGCAAGGTAGAAAAAAGTAATAGAAAAATCAGAACTAAAAACTTAAAGGTTATGTAAAAACATAAAGGTTCCTTTCAACAAATTAACAAAATTTCAATCTTTAAATAATATATAAAATATTATAAATTTGATATAATAATTGAAATAGTTCAATAATATTTATAACATATTAATATTTTATATAAAGTGTTGGTACCTATATATTAGGTTAGCAAGTAAATAATTGCATATTTTGTCGATAGCTGGCTTTTTAAACTCAGCAATGACTTAGTTGTCAACCCAATACTTTAACTATTTCTAGAATAATAGATTTTTCTATAAATTCGGTTACAAATATTAGTGAACACAAAACATACAAACACAATATGTTATTTAATTAAAATTTAAAATAATTTATGTAAAATTAGGCTCTTGTATTTTGAATTATTATAAAAAAAAAATGTAGGATTTCATAGAATTCATGTTGAAAAGATTTTAGTATGGTACGACATAGAAACAGGGTACACTAGCACATGTCGAATTCTCTCAGGACCGAAGAACCCCAGAGTTTCTCACCCATGGTACGGAAGTTAGAGATACGAAAAGAGAGAGAGAGGGAAGTGAGAGTGGGGGTTGGTAGTAGGGGGTGACTATTAGCTACAGCACTTGACTCGACCCCTGTTAATGCTTCGTAATAGCTCGCGAAGGGACACACTGTATACCCCATAGAATCGTATAACTTGGCCAGCCCCCATCGTCTTAATGGAACCACGATTAATACCAGTGTATTAGGTGTATGGTATAAGTAATCATTACATCGATAATTGTAACTACCCCATATATATATTATAACATTTGATTTAACATTGTTTGTTTAATTATTTGGATTTTCATATAGAAAGTTCTTTTATAACAAAATATTATTTTGTTTTTGTTACAGCATATGTTTCCTGGATGCGTTTCTATTCGACATATCCTCACGACATGCGTGAGATTTTCAATCGAAAGGAATTACATTTGGGTCATTATGCTAAAAGTTTTGGTTTGAGTGACAGGCCTCAACAAATCGGTGAAATTGGAAAGAAAGTGTGCGAACAGGAAACCAAAATTCAACCCAACAACAGACTTACCATCGATCGGTGAGTTATAAATTGAATATTAATTAAATCTATATTTAAAATTAACCCTTTCGTTCTTCACCATGCAATTAAACAAAAGCACCGTACTGAAAAGTGTGCATTGTACTCGGTGGTAATCTTTGGATTATCCATTTACGTTTTTTCAACGCCATCTTAGCAACTTATTGTTTGATGTACAGAAGATATTTTTAGCAGGATTAATTTAATATGGGTCAATATGAACAGTAATCGTCACCCGTACTTAGACGCCGGTTAAAATCGGCACCCATAACGAAAAGGTTAAATTATATCCATCCTATCAATTAATAATGACCAACCAACATAAGTTAACCTCAAATTTGTTGTTTAATTCTTTACAATCGTTAACAACACAGGTATTTTAGAAATCTAGAATATGTATGTAGATAGAAATGGGTATTAATGACGGATTCACGCGTGGCTTAGCGTGATAACCGTGATATTCACGTAGTTAACAGCTAGAGAACTAGAGGACAAACAGAAAGCAAATATGTCGTCGTGTGCGACACGTAGAACGCGTACGCATAACGCGGACTTCTAGAGAGAGAGATTGCTCACGTCAAAACTGTCGCGTTCTGTCATTCGTCATATACGAAGAACGGACGGACGTGTGTTCTACGGTGGCTGCCAGACCATAAGCTGGGTACTATACGCCTCTCTCATCGTGCTTGTCCTCGCTATTTCGTCTCCCGGTTCCTCCCCCTCTCATCCTCACCCTCACCCAGACATCCCGTATCTCTCCGTTACTCTCGAATCTACACACTCTATTTCTCTACAAGTGTATGCGTTTCTCGTATTAAACCGGCTTTTGCCCTTCTCCAGCAACAAGCGCATGGCTTGTTCACATCCTTGTTTCTCTTTCATACCTTCTCTATCCTATCTGTCGTTCTATTGTTCATAATTATACAATACGGCTATTAAACAGACTGATGCTATAGTCACCGTCATTTCCTGCGTCACTGTTTCCACCATTTACAGATACCACGGAATCCAACTTCGTTTCAAATTTTATTCTATCAAACAATTTAAGATCTAATTTTTCTTCTCACTCTTTATTTTTGAATCTGATGCATCAGGGAATTGTTGATAAGAACAATTTTGATCATGAAAAATATTGAAATGTGTTTTAAATGGGCGTGCTTTTGGTAAGCACGTACCCAAGTACCCTTCAACCAGTTAGAAAGAAAGAGAAAGACAGAGTGAGTGTGTGTGAGTGAGAACCAAGTCAGTTTTAATGGGTGAAAGGCGGGCACCAACCCGACGGTCCAATGAATCGAAAGACCCCACGGTGTACGCCTCTGTGGCTACGATTACGCTCGTTTCTGCGCTCGCGCGCTCCTCTCCCTTAAACTATAGAATAGGATATACGATGTATGTGTTCTAATTCGCTTACGCTTTCACATAGTGTTGTCGTTGTCGTAGTCGTAGTTGTCGGCTTTAGATTGACCGTCTCCCATGACGCGAATCGATCCTAATAAAGAAGAACGAGTTCTGTTTCGTTTTCGTATCGGTTTTCTCATGTTAGGTTCGTCGTCCGACAAGATGGGCGATGATCTTTCATATTTATATTAAGTATGTGTTGGTAATAGTTGTATTATTATTATTATTATTTATTTATTGCGTTAAGATTAAAGTAAATGTGTAATGTTTTGCTGCAATTTTGATGCAACCAATCATTTTTTTTTGTTTTAAATTAAAAAATATAAAAAATAATAATACAATTTTTTAAATTTTTATATTTTAATTTTAAATTAATTATTAGATTTTACTTTTGTTATTTTTAATTGTAAAAATCATAAAAATACGATATTATTCCAGTTAATGCAAAATACCAATTAATGAAATATTTATTAATATATTATTTATATATTTATATGAATATATAAATAATAAATAATAAATAATATATACATATATATATGTATATATATATATGTTTAAATATTAAAAAAAACCAAATTCTTTTGTACAATTTGATTTATATCTTATTATATTTTCATAAGTATATCAATTAAGGATCATGCGAGCAATTTATTTTCATATTTAATCATCTCCCATTTTGTACATTTAAAAAGAAAAATAAGAAAAAAAACAAATAATGTAATTTTTTTTAGTCTCATATCATTGATGGATCTTCCACTTATGGAGAATGACATTATAGTACTATTACATATATGATTTATGTATACTACTCTTTGAAATACTTAAGAATTCACCGGTTACGGTACGACGAGTTCACAAAGAAATGGTGACAAACGCGAAATTCGGTACGCCAGTTGAGAAGAGAATCTGTTTTTTTCTTTTTTTTTTCCCCGCCTTTTTATTACTTTTTTGTTAGACTATACCATATTCTTCTCTCCCTACCATTACGCGTGTGAATAAAAAAGAAAGGTTATGTTGCGTGTATCCTTGTACATTTTAAACCGAGTCACATTTTTTTCTTATCAATTTTCGATTACGTTCATTCTGTTTCTCCACGCTACGTTGTCAAATTACAGAAAATTGTGGGTTAGCCAAAACTGAACGATTTAATGAATCGTTATTTTGAAATGTTTCAGATCTGATCGAAAGACTCAAGGAAAACAAGATGGTGGTCATCGTAATACGGGAACTTTGAAGAAAGTTAGGATGTTGAACGTGTCAGAATACGACAGTGGTTTACCAGCTCTCAAAAAACCGAAGAAAAATTAAAAATATTAATAATTTATTTTGTTTATTTTTATTACATACACATACACACATAACAAAATAAAAATCTCAATCACAATCTTTCCAAATCCTAACCACAATCTTTCCAAATCTTATTGCAAAGTACAAGTTAAAAATCTGAATTATTTTTTTATTTTTATTACAAACACACACACACACACACATTACAAAATACAAATTTACAAAATACAAATATACTATATACATATATACATTTCTTAGAATGTTAAAGAGAATTTAAACATTTGTACTAAGGAAGATAATCATTTTGTTGTATGATATATCGAGTAAATGTAATATAAGTCATAAAATAGAAAGAGAAAGAGGACTTCTCTTCCGACGGTTTTCGCATTAAGAGGAAATTCATTTAGACGATGTATCAAAAGCGGTGTGAGAAGGAGCCCTGTGTGTAGTAACATTGTAAATGAATCGCTCCCCGAGGCATTAATTACAAAAATAGAATCTATCAACGTGTTCTACCCTACTCGGCAATATGATTACAACTTTAAGAGACTTCTAGTACTTTAAGTCTAACATACACATACACACACACAGATAGAATAACGTATAATCATAGGTGGACGAAAGTACGCGGCATGGAAGAATGGACGTTCTGAGAGAAGGACAGAAGAAGAAGATAAAGAAAAAGAATGTACAGTTTTACAGTGAGTGTGTGAGAAAGACAGAAGACTGGTTGGTTGGTGTTTCGAGCTACGAAAAGATGGCGGAACAAGAAGAAGAAGAAGAAGAAGAAGAAGAAAGGGATGATGAGGATGAGGATGAAGGGGAAAGGGGTGGTTAGTTTGAGAGGGGGAATATGATTAATACTCGGGCATTATTTTGAGATTTTTTGCAGGCCGATCCAGGGGCGCAAATTGCTTGCAAATAAAGGCGGCATCGGGTGCGGACTATCGCCGCCGGTAGGAAATGAAAGATAGAAAAGGAAGGAAGGAAGGAAGAAGTAGAAGAAGAAGAAAGGGCAGAAAGGTGAGAGAGAAGAAGAAGAAGAAGAAGAAGAAGAAGAAGAAGAAGAAGAAAAAGAAGAGGCAAAAGCAAAGTATGAAGAAGAAAGAGAATACTATGAAAGAAAGAAAGAAATAAAAAGAGAAATAAAGAGAGGGAAGCTTAATTTAATTTAATTATGCCTTCTTTCTTCGCTACCAACGTGCTGGAAGATAGATGAGAAGGAGAGCCATGGAATCGTGGCCATCTTCTTCTTCTTCTTCTTCTTCTTCTTCTTGGAGGATGGCAAACGTCGAGTTGAGTTGAATCTCTTGGTCGTTCATGCTACGATTTTCGTCCTGCGACGATTATTATTCGTCCCCATCCTTTCGAACTACTTTCCTTCTTATTCGCGCGCATCAAATTAGCGGTCATTATCGTAGTTGGGTTCATGTTCTTCTTCTTCTTCTTCTTCCCCCTATTGTTGGAATGAAATCTTTCTCACACACATACACATACATTTACACATACTTATACAGAAAATCGTCATCTTTTATCTTTCTTATATCCTTTCATCTACAGTTTAGTTATTTTTCCTTTTTTTGGAGGTTATCTTAACACTAGATATACCACTATTTTCTACCACACTAGTCAAAATGACTGGTGTATATATAAAAAAAAATGCTTTTTAAGGCTTCTAGTCTTTATTTACTCTTAAAAAATAACAAAAAATGTTTAACAATAATCATTTTAATAGATAAATGGATGTATAGACATTTTTAAATAACAAAATGCTTAATTATTTATAGAAATCAAATGTTACATGAAGTAGAAATTTGGAATTCAAATGGCCCCACCGACTAGTCTCAAAATGACTGGTCTGTTATATCTAGTGTTAAGTATCGAAACTTTGATTGGTTATAATGCTAGGATATAAAATGTCCTTTCTACCAAAAAAAAAAAAAAAATGTTCAAACCCGTTAAGTTGAATGCAGTGATCGATCGTCTCAGAGGTGATAAAGGTTATGTAAAATTCATTTTATTTATTTATATTACTATTCCTATATTTCCGCGTAATTCCTATGAATATGTGTTGTGTGTGTGTGTGTATATGTGGAAAGAGAAAGATTTAAAAGGAATAGAAGAAGGGGTGGTGGGAGGGAGGACAAAATAAAAAGGTTAGAAAATCAATTTAATCGTACGACTACGTTCCCTTCTTCTTCTTCTTCTTCAACTTGAGAACTTAGTCTTCTTCTTCTTTTTCTTCTTCTTCTTCTTCGTCGTGTTCGTTGTCTTCTTCTTCGTCGATGCATTTTCGAAACCCACCCAAGTGGTCATCTGCGCGGCACGGAGGCATTAGAGAAACGAATAGTACGATATTTATTCGTAATGCGCATAGCAATTCGTCGTGGGGTTCTCTCAGCATCGGTCATAGTCATCGCACGTTTGAAGCTTTCAACGTGCGCGCGTGCACGTTCCTAAGAGACAAGGGTGTCGGTGGGGGAAAGAAAGAAAAAAAAGAGAGGGGGAATCAAGCAAGCAATAGGCTAATATTAGAGGTGGGGGGTACAGGGTTGAAGAAAAGTATAATAATGAAATTTACGGATTTAGGATTATTCATTTGAATCTTATTTTCAAGTAGTACACTTGAATTATAGTATTAATAGAACTATTTGTGGTTTAAATAAATAAAATATATTAATTAAAATAATGTTTAGGTTAGTATTGGGGAAAATTGGGGTTTTTTTTGGTTTTTGGTTAGGATTAAAATGTAATGTAAAATTGTTTTAGGTGGGTGCATTGGTATGGGGTTACAAAGTATTATTATATTATATTATATATATGTTAAAATATATATAATAAATATTATAAATATATTTATAATATATAAATATTATAAATATATATATATAAATTATATTATATTATATAAATTATATTATGTATATATGTTATACTTTTTTTAAAGGAAAATCATAGATTTTGAATGGGAGTGTAATATCAACCCTCGTAACACGTTTATCGTACAACCGTTAATTTAGAAACAAATCGATAGTGAACAACCATTGCGGAAACGTATTAAAAATCCGATTCGATGATCGTTCCATAGCTTTCGTAGAAGCAAAAGAAATAGCATCATGGAAACGTTTTATTGGCCTCGCGTGCGAAGAAGCCATAGTCCCCTATCACACCCTTCGGCACGTTTACTCTCTTTTACTTCTTTCATTTTACCACACGAATATCTCGTTATTTTCACGTCCTATATGATGTCACATTTACAAACGTTCGTTTCAACGTACATTTATATATATAAAAAAAAAAAAAAAAAAAAAAAAAAAAGAAACAGAAAAGAACACGGACACGGAAAGTTTGTTTATAGTTTTAAAACAAAACAAAAAAAACAACCACATTGTACAAAATTACTTGGCATTGACGTCATACTTCTTTGGCAACGTGTTAATCTTAAACTATAATACTTAAACTAATCTAAAACGAAATCCAAGGACGTATTTGAAATCTTACGAAAAATTAGGAAAAAAGATATATTTTTTTTGTATTCGATTGAAATTTTTTTATTACAAAATAAAATTAAAAATTAACAATTTACTTATAGGAGTTGTTTCTATAATTTTGAATGTAATTTAATTGTAAGTTACACATATGTTGTATTTTTTATTTCAAGATATTTATTAGTATTAACTTTGAACATAGAAATAAATTTAATATAATGTTGAATATTAAATATTACCATTGAATATTAAATAAATTTGATATAATGTTGAACAAATAGAAAACCAAGCACCGTTTGAACAATTTACGAGTTCACGATGTTTGACGTTTTTTTGAATTCTTGTAAGATTATTTTAACTTTAAACTTATAATTATAATAAATAAACAAATGCAACAAGTAATACCAATACTAAGGATATCTTATTAAAATGAAAGAATTGTAAAAGAGGCAAGTAACCATTTTTTTTTTTTTACATTAAACTATCTTTCGAATTTTCTCGTGACTCTTACGATTCGTCATAGATGCACACACACTCACACACAGATATTATACATATCGAGAGAAAGAGAAAAAGAGAGAGAGAGAGTAAAATGAAAGGATAAAAGAAGAGAAGAAGAGAAGAAGAGAAGAGAGGAGAGGAGAGAAGAGAAGAGAAGAGAAGAGACCTGAAGAATCTTTCGACCTCAATTTTCGAGGCGTACGGCGCAGCCGGCGCAGCGGATCGATGCCGATTCGAGGCGTGAAATCCAAAGGCAACGAGCGAGATATTCACAGTAATGACTCGTAATAAGCGACGGAGCTTGCCGGCCAATGTAAACGATCGAAAAAGTCGTTAACTGGTCGGAAATCGGTAATCACCTGGAATAATCGGCTCCTCATGTAAGTGCTTACGTTTTTATATACGTCTCTGGTGTTAGAAAGAAATCGAGGCCGGTCGTGCATACCCCGTGAAGATGGATATGCATTATAAAAAAAAAAAAAGAAAAAAATGAAAAGAAAACAATATGAAAAGTAGCATAAAAAACAGAAGAGAATTATGGGGGTGGTATGGTGAACGAAGAAAATTATAAAAAGGTAGTATATTATATGTATATGGTTGTAAAGAACATTCATTTTTCTTAGTCCCCCTGTAGATCGTTATAAAAGTTTCTACAATATTATAATTGATTTATTGTAGAATTTAGAAAAAATGTTATTCAATTTTTTCGTTAGAATTCATTTTGGGGATTCTTATATGGGCCACTTTTTAGCCCTCTTACCCTTTAATCAATCATTTTTAGTATTTTATACGAATGAAAATGGTAGGTTTATGCGATGTTATTGGTAGAATTGCAATTTCCCGCGTAAACGGGGTCCACGAATGTAACTACAAAGATACTCGTGGTTTTTTGGAAAAAGTTAGGTTAAATAAATTATATATTTATGTATATAACCTTTTAATCAATCATTTGTAGTATTTTAAACTGATACGAATGAAAAGTATCCGTAAACGGGGTCTACGGATGTAACGACAAGGATATGCGTGGTTTTTTGGAAAAAGTTAGGTTAGACAAAATATATTTATGTATATTACTCTTTAATTAATCATCTGTTGTTTTTCAAAATAACATATGACTAATAAAAAGTATCCATTTTGAAAACAATAAACGATATTAGTGGTAGAACTCAAGTTTCCCGCATAAACGGGGTCTACGAATGTATCAACAAGGATATGCGTGGTTTTTTGGAAAAAGTAAGGTTAGACAAAATATATTTCTGTATATTACCCTTTAATTAATCATTTGTAGTAATTTAAAATAACATATGACTAATAAAAAGTATCAATTTTGAAAACAATAAACGATATTATTGGTAGAATTCAAATTTCCCGCGTAAACGGGATCTACAAATGTATCTACAAGGATACTCGTGGTTTTTTGGAAAAAGTTAGGTTAGACAAAATATGTTTATGTATATATATATATATATGATTTCTCGTGAGTTAGGCCGTTAACGCGGTTCATCTTGATAAGTAACAAGCCCGTAAACTGCTTTCACCGATGCGACGACGCAGTTACTGAACTGAACTGAACTGAACTCACTGTGTTGTGTGTGCGTTCACGATACGATTTTCTTGCGTTACCGTCGACACAACACTCACAAACGTTGAATACTATGGATAATACAAACGATAATGGCGAATGGCCATATAACAACAACGTAGGTGAACGCGCGAGCGGTTACTTAACGCTCATTATAATTAACACGCTAGATGCGTTAACTTTCCCAGGAGAAAAGCGAGAATAATATGCCCGTTCGTAATCGCCCCCCTTGTACACATTTAACGTTATCGTTTCCTCGATAGATTTATGCTTTTGTTTCTTCATTTCTTCTTATTCTTATTCTTCTTATTATTATTATTATTATGTTTCTTCCATTTTTGAGTTGAGTTTATTTTATACAAAACGATATAACAGATAATATCGTTTTTATAATTTTCTAGTGTTTTACTCTCTTTTATTTTTTTTTTTGCTTCAGGTTATGGAGATTTGAATTTCAAATTTTTTCTTACGCAAATAAAATAACATAATTAATATAATAAATTTAATGATAAAAAAAAAACAAACAAAGAAACAGTTTAGATATCTTAGAATGTATACAACAGTTGGAAATAATTGTTATTTGTTTAAAAGCAAAATTTTTAAATATATGTAAACTTATTTATGGGTTTTTGTTAAACTTTCAAATTGATATAAATTTGATTTTGCAAAAAAAAACAATTTTTATTCTTATATAAGTATAAAATTAAATATAAAAAAAATATGTAGAGAGATTAATCATGAAAATATATACGATATTATTGGTGGAATTGAAATTTCCCGCGTCAACGGGGTCTACAAATGTATCTACAAAGATACTCGTGGTTTTTTTGGAAAAAGTTAGGTTAGACAAAACATATTTTATGTTTTAGAATAATTGAATATTTTATTCAAAGCTAATACTATGTATATATATTTATGGGGTGAAAAATTTTCTTATGAGGTTTTAAATATCATTAACTGTACAATTTTTTTTTCCCCCCATTTATGATTTAACTTTCTCATTTTTTTTTCTATTTCTTTTTTTGTTTCGTAATTCACAACACGATTCTACAATTTCATAGTCATTTACTTCACATCGGAAGTTAGAAATACGAAATTTTGTCGAGTAAATGAGTAATCGTAATAATTTAAAAATGAAAAAAAAGTATATATTCTCGAAAAGAACCATTAAAAATACTTCAAAATCATTAAACATATTTTCTAATCGTGATACAACTCTTTCTCTTTTTTTGTTGGTTTCTTTTTATTTCGTGAGTCATACAACACGCAATTTAATAATATCCATCGTTCTTTTACTTCAGACCGGAAATTCGAATTCGAAACTGGTTAGTTAGTCCAAATGTTTAGTGTGAGTCAAATCATTTCATTCAAATGAATTCTTTGAATTGTAATCCAAAAAATTAGAAAATGTGTCTAAGTAAATAAATGAAAAAATAAAAGAAACAACAAAAACTGAACAAAATGATTTATTGAAAAAAACAAATCATTAAAAAAAAAAAAAAGAAAATGTATAAATAATGAATAAATATTTGAACAAAGTAAGTAGTGGTATAATAATTGAACGTATACCAGAAGATATTTCACGAAAGAGGACAATTTAATGAACGATCGTTGGTCGCGGGAGCGTGGAACTCGGTGAAAGCAACATAATCCGATTTCAAAGATTCCGGGTGTCTTCGGAAGTAGCAGCAATATATAACATGCACATACACACATCTATATATATATATATATATATATATATATATATATACAAATATCTCAACAAACTTTCATACTACTACTACAGTTTGATATTAACTCGTTCGTGTATCTAATATACAACAAGAGCTTTGCGTTCCAGAACAATTAACCGATCGCAATTAAGACATCTAAATTAATTCGTTATGAAGAAGATTGTAGTAGTAGTAGTAGTAATAGTAGTAGTATTAGTAGACATGATGCATAAGCTAGTAGAGAATGCTAACAGCTAGCTCGGTAATTGCATGGGTTCTCACAAAAGCTACTTATATGTATATGTAAGTATGTGTAATAAGTATAATTGTGTATATATATATATATATATATATATATAGGTGCAAATGAGGAATCCACGATTCTCTTTAAAACTCTATTTTGTGTGTGTGTGTGTTTGTGTGTGTGGATAATAGCCAACGATTACTTTATTTTACAATCTTCCAGGATTCTTTAAAGAATACACGGACAATTTCACTTACACGCGTTTAACGTCAGTAATATCTTTATATATATCTTTATATATAACAATTCATTTTATTTTAATACAATTTTTTGTCTTTAGTGTGTTTTGTGTGATTATTTTTAGTTTTTTATTGTTAAATTGTGGGTTTATTATTTATAAGTTAGCTTATTGGTTAGATACTGGAAGTTTTCAGTAGATGGCATTGTATTGCAATTCAATTATTTTGATATATTCACGTTTTACATTTTTTTCAGGTTTTTTATTAGGATCTCTAGCACTTGAATACGCTATCTGGTGGCCAAATTCAAAATTAGAGTAGATAGGTCGAATTAATACGCCGCGCCCCTGCCTGAGATCTCAATATGACATAACTAATCATTTATTGTACTTTGTTTTATCTTTTGATAAATTTTTTTTTTAGTATTTTAATATTTCAAATTTTAATATTTAATTTTTATCGCGTTTATTTTGTATTTTTTATCGCTAATTGAAGGATTTAATATTTAAAGGTTATTTAAGTCTCTTGGTAGTGTACATTTTCGATAGATAGCGCTGTATCACAATTCAATTATTTGGCTATATTCACGTTGTACGTTTTTTTTCAGGTTTTTATACGACATGACCTTACCTTTTTCATTTTATGAAAATAAAATATAATTCATTAATTATATATATATATATATGTATATTATGTGTGTATACCTGTGTAAGTATATTTATTTTCCTTTTTATTTGCAATTTTTTATTTGGTTCTTTATTTTCTGATTCATAAAACTATGTCAAACATTTGTTTCTTTTTTACGATGCAAGATTTTGGATTCATATTCCTTTTTTTGTTTTTGTTTTTTTCTTTCCACTTGGCAAAATTTAGCAAGAAAAAATTGCAATCGCTAAACATATTAGTGTGTCTGTGTATGTGTGAGTGTGTGTGTGTGTGTGCCTCCCTTTTATCCATGATCATTATGCTAATGTCTACTACCGCGTTTGAGTTCTCGTGATTGCGCGAAAACGAAGGCCGTTTGTTTGATAATCACGCGATGCCGATTACACGGACTTGCGTACTTACTTTACCGTAAGTATTTTTCTTTTTATAGTAAATTCTATCTAAAATATCTAATCACATATATATATATATGATATACATACACATAACTTTTATACAATAAAATAATTCGTATTTTCAAAAATGTGCTAATAATTAGATTAAATGATATAAATAATAATATGAACGCGTGTATATAATAAATATAAAATATTTATTAATTATTTAATAATTATAATTATATTATATATTTAATAATTAATAAAATTTATTAGTTTTAACATTTTGATTTATAAAAATAAATCAATTTTATGTTTAGAGTCAGTGAACGATGATTATGATTTGTTTTTTTTTTGTTTTTTTTTTCAGGTTAGTATTTGCAGTGATTGATGCAACAACGTGAGTCAATGTTATAACATGGAAATAACCTTTTTAAAAATTTGTTAATATTATCAATTATATAGTATATTTAAATATATTGTTAAATAATATTCACCCCCAAAAAATGGAATAATTTTCAAACAAAGTATCATCATTTCAAGAAGGATTTGATTTTGATACAAATATAACCTAACTAACATAAATTTATTAGGTGGCGAGGGGGGGAGGAGGGTAGAAAGAATATGGATGATTATAAAAGAATAACATAAAAAATAAAAAATAAAAATAAAAATATGTAAAGCAAAGAAAAAGAAATTTTGATGTATAATGCAATTAGAGTAAAACCTATCCTACCTAGCAAGAGATGGGATTGTTTGTTGTTCTGACGGTAGGATGAATTTTATGTAACAATTTCGTTATTGTCCCAGTCCAGTTGGTTTCCTGACGCGATAACGGTGCTCACACCATGCTCTGCAACCACGTTGGTAATTGTCGTTTTTCACGTCCGTTTCCTCGTTTTAAACTATGCCAGCCGCGTACTTCCTCCGGCATTTCACAGCATTAACGAGTCCCCGGCATTTGTTTAACGACACTTCAAGGACTTAATTGACGAGCCCCTAGCGAATTCACAACCACCACCAAACATTCACCACCACCACCACCACCACCACTACCATCACTACCACCGAATGGCTGGGTTTATCATCGACGAGACTACCAACAGTGTAACGATCGATAACGTTTTTAAACTTTGATGTTACATTTTTTTAACTACAATGTTCAATACTTTTTTTTGTTTGTTTTTTTTTTTTAACGATATTACTTACAGAAAGAGTTTGTTTATTTTACTTTGTGTGTGTGTGTGTATTTTTTTTAAATTAATTAATTAATTAATTAATTTTGTTTGGAGGTTAAGTAGTTCACGTAAGTTTGATTTTGTTAATTAATTAATTAATTAATTTTTTTTTGGAGGTTATGTACTTTATATAAGTTTGTTTTTTTTTTTTAACTTACTATAACTTTTACTTACAGATAGCATTGTATTTACTTCGTATGTACGTTTTCTTGTTAATTAATTAATTAATTAATTCTTTTTTTTGGAGGTTATGTCGTTCATCTCAGTTTGGTATTACCAAATTAAGAATTTCTATATCTGTGTCAATATTTTTAGATTCATTATATCGATTTGTTATTACCAATCCCTTTTTTTAATAGGCACGAATTTTTGTTCCAATAAATAAATGCAACAAAAACAACAATATGAATAATATAAAAGTAAAGTATTAACAAACAAACAAAAAATAATAATAATAATTAAAAGTTAATTGAAACAAACAAGACATTAATCGTAGTATAAGATAATCTCTAGAAGATCAATGATAAAAAGTTTAAACGAACGTTGAGATGAAATTTGTTTCAACTTGATGGCTGTTTATTCTCTTTCTCTCTCTTTCTTCCATTTTTTTTTTTTTTTTTTTTTTAAATAAAAACTCATCAACGATAGAAAGAGTATCGATCGATCGATTCGACTAAAACGTCGATACATTTAGAAAATCTTTGACACCATTTTTCCCTTTTCCCCTCTTGATAAAAATTGTTGATTGGTGTGACCAGGTGAAACAAAAAAAAATGAAACACAAAAACAACACAAGAAAAATTGTACAACACAAAAAATAGTAGGAAAATGAGAGAGAGAGAGAGAGCGAGAGAGAAATGTATATATAGATAGAAAGAAAAAGAAATAAAGTACACAGTGGGGTTAGAGGAAGGGGTTGGGAGTTGGGGGTTGTTGCTGCTCGAAAATTATTCCGATATGAAACTCATCGGGCGCGGCGTATCGCGTCAAAGGAGCCAATTTAAAAAAAGCCCCTTCCAAGATTATCAGCGTCCGCGCGTCATTGCGGCGGGATTAAAATACAAAAAGAGTGAGAGAAAAAGAGAGAGTTAGAGAGAGTAAGAGAGAGAGAGAGAGAGAGAGAGAGAGAGAAATGGAACGTCAAAAAGAGGAAAGAAATAAAAAATGCCATAGGATTGGTAAACTTTTCGGTAATCTGTCCCTCCACTCACTTTGAATCTCTTTTAACCAATCATCTTCCTCTACCCCTCCTCCCATTCCTCTCTCTTTTTCTCTCTTTTTGATTCTCTCATTCTATTTTGCTCTCTTCTCTTCTTCTTTCTCTTTTGTATCTCAGTTTGTATTTGTTTTATTTTTATTTTTATTTTTTTTTACTCCTCCTTCTTCTTTTACTTTGTCTAACTGTCTCTTTTTATTCCTCTCACCTTTTTTTTTTTTTTGATTTTCTCTCTTTCTTTTCTCTTCTATTTCTCTCTTTTTTCTTTCTTGTTCTCTTCTTTGATTCTCTCTTTCCCCGTTTTTATCGTTTCAAACTTGGTAAAAGAAAGTTATCACTCGAAGAAAGAAAATGAAAGAAGAAGGGAGAAAAAAAAGGGAAGAGTAGGTAAGGAAAAGGGTACCGGGGGATATAAAAAAGGGACGAAAGGAAGAAAAAGTTTGTGATTGAAGGTGTTTTGGCTCGTTAAATTACATCATCGGTAAGAGGTAAGAAGGGCCAATCGAGGTAGTTTGGTAGATTTTTAGTTCGTATTAAAGATACTCTTTAAAAAATAAAAAAAATAAAAACAAAAAACTTTTAATCCTTCCATGTTTTTTCTCTCATTTATAATTCTCATCGATTTTTAATAATTTTATTAATTTTATTAATTGATCTTGTCCCCTATTTTTTTTTTTAATGTTAATTCATTGTACACACAAAAGAGAAAACAGTCTTGTACAACATAATAATTAATAATATTAATTATTATTTTTTCATACAAAATTATTCTAATTGTAATATTAATAATTGCGATTAATATTTTATTATTTTTATTTTATTAATATTATTATTTTTCCCCGTGGGGGTGGCGGGGAAGAATACGCCCCCAGTAATCCCTGCTTGTCGTAAGAGACGACTAATAGGGAAACCCAGGAAAAATGGGAAAAATAAAAGAAAATATTATTATAATATAAATAAACAATTATTAATTCTAATTGTAATTAATATTTTATTATTTTTATTTTATTAATATTATTATTTTTTCCCGTGGGGGTGGCGGGGAAGAATACGCCCCTAGTAATCCCTGCTTGTCGTAAGAGACGACTAATAGGGAAACCCAGGAAAAATGGAAAAAAGAAAAGAAAATATTATTATAATATAAATAAACAATTATTAATTCTAATAATAATAATAATAATAATAATAATAATAATAAAGTAGCCGAAACAATAGAACACATAATAGGGGGTTGTAAAATACTAGCAAACACCGAATATACGGAAAGACACAACACCGCAGCAAAAATCATACATAAAGCAATAGTGAACAAATACAAACTGGAGAACACTACAACACCATACTACAAATACACACCAACAACAATAATAGATAACGAAAAGTACAAACTATATTGGGACACAACATTACACATAGACAAAACAGTAAAATACAACAGACCGGACATCACATTTACAAACAAAGAAGACAAGACAACATACCTAATAGACATCTCAATACCAAACGACATCAACATCACACAGAAATACAGAGAAAAAAATAGAAAAATACACACCACTTGCACAACATAATACACAGAATATGGAAACAAAAAAAGGTACACATCATCCCTTTCATCATATCAGCAACAGGCATTACACCGAATAATTTTAAATCACATCACACACAATTACAACTAGACCCAAATATACACCAAGAAATACAAAAGACGGTGGTTATATTAAAAACATGC
This sequence comes from Polistes dominula, assembly GCF_049000335.1. Taxonomy (NCBI): domain Eukaryota; kingdom Metazoa; phylum Arthropoda; class Insecta; order Hymenoptera; family Vespidae; genus Polistes; species Polistes dominula. The sequence continues at coordinate 2,222,559 of NW_028300865.1, forward strand.
AACATAACCAGAGCCTTCCTAAATTCAGAAGATTAAAACTGTCAGACCTGGCAAGAGTTCTGTCTGATATGCAAATATGCCCGAGAAATCGGAGAGAAATAATAAAATAAAAAATAATAATAATAATAAATGTAAATAATTTTTGCACAAAACACACGCAAACACACTCACAAACACGTACACACATTCATTCAAAATGTTTGCAATGAAACGATGAAAATTCATGATCAAACAAAACAATCGATAATTTTTATTTAAACATTTTTTTAAAATAATTATTTATTTAAAAATTTGATTTAAAAAAAAAACAACATAGAAGAAGAAGAAAAAGAGAAAGAGATAGAAAACAAAAAGAAAAAATAAATGGAACTATGCCTTTGAATGGAAAATCACGCAAAACTCTACGGCGGTCTTGTTTTTATTTGTTTTCTTATTTCTATGGGGGTTTTAGTTCGGTGTGTACTATGGTATTACTTAGACCGCACGTGACTCCGTGACTCTTCTCGTTTCTTCTTCTTCTTCTTCTTCTTCTCCTTGTTTTTTATCTTTTTTCTTGTTTCAGAAGAAAACACGCGAGCGAAGCACATGTCGACAGATGGTGGAATCGAACGTCGCTTAGCATTGAACATACGTGCTCACATACACACATACACACATATATATATAAATGTATATAAATCCAGCCTTATAGTTTTTTGCATCAAATATTCAACGTTTATCTAGTTTTGTGAAATGTTGAGAATTGTTTTGATAATTATTTTATTGGTTAAACTAATTATTAATAATTGTGTAGATAAAATAATTATATCCTAAGGGGGGTGATGGGATTAGATATATAACAAATTATGGTTCACGGATACTTAATTATATTAATTAATTAAATCTATTGTAAATTAATTTCTTTTCAAATTGTTTTCAATTGCATATATGCACATTTGAAATGGGTCACTATGTATATTTTATATATAATATATTTTTTATATATTATTTTTATTTTATTTTATATAAATATAAAGTAAAATATTTTTTAAATTTATTTTTTTATATGTATATATATATATATATATATATATATATATATATATATATATAATTTATTTATTATATTTTTAAAATTTTATTATTTTATATATAATTTATTATTATATTAATTAGTTTAAATTTTATATTTTACAAATTTATTTATTATATTTTTTTAATTTTATAATTTTATTAATTATCTTATTAATAATTTTATTAATAATTATATATATATATATTATATAATTATAAACATTATATTAAATATAAAAAAAACAAAAAATAATAGTTCCTCATATAGAAACACATTGATTGAGAAGAAGACCATCGACGTCATTTGATTTAAAGTTTAGTTGAATCACCTTCTTCTAATCAAGGATTGATCAATGCGAATCGCATTAACGTCCCACTTAGGTTCACGATGCTTCTCTCTCTTTCTCTCTCTCTCTCTCTCTCTCTTTCTCTTTCGCATAATTACGAGAGACGAAAGGCGGAAGGCGTGGAAAGAAGAGTGGGGGGTGAGAGCATAAATGCATGCAATTACGGATCTAATGATGGATGTTTAAACGATTTGCTTCGTAGATAAAGTTCCCTTTGGTTTAATCTATGAACGCGTAAGTAAGTAAAGCCGTGAATTGCATTTGTTATTTTTAGACATCTTACATGACCGTTTCTAGATCGATTAATTTATATCCTCACAACTTGTGTGTGTCGTGTACATTGTGATAAATCATATTGGATCATCATTTTCTTCCTTTTTTTTTCACTTTATTCACGATATGTGTGTGTCTTAACTTTAAATATATTTTTTTGGTATAATAATTGTTTCATAAACCCAAACTAACTTACTTAAATGAATTTGTTAAAGATTCAACTAATTTTTACAATTTTTAAATTGAATAAAAAGTTAAAGGTTTACTCTCTAGGGACTGTTTTAGTTGGGCGCCTATATGCGTCCATATCATTTCAAAGGTTTACAATGATAACAAAAAAATACAAATTGATATTATATATATATTTTTATGTTTATTACTAATGCGACACGTTAAATAATTCATTTATAGCGTTTGAATTAATTTAATAATCAAAATGTTGAGCAATTATTGTTAAATGCGTACGCGGAGTACCTTAAAATCGATCAAAATTGAGGAATAATAGGGGATCGACGAAGCGAATCAAGTTGATGAATTTCTTACGATGAAATGAACGCTTCTTTCTTCCTCAACACCTCCCTACCCTCTTCCCAACCCATCCTCCTATCTCATTCTCTCTCTCTCTCTCTCTCTCTCTGTCTTTTTCTTTCTCTTTCTCTTTGTGGTCTTGTTTCGTGGCTCGTTTAACTTTCGTTGGATCTTTTCTCGCTTCCGCTTTCACCAACAATGCAACGGTGCGTTGTGTTCATAATTAACACCGTCCAAGGATTTACGTGGCACGATAGAAACGAGGGAAGAATGTTTTCTCTTTCCGTACGAGAGATATCGCGCGTGTATATTTCTTTATAATTTCCGCTAACTTTATAAATTGTCATAGAGTACAACAAAGTATAAAGATATCGTCACAGGAAAAAAAAAATCGAAAAAAACAACTAATTACAGTAATTGAATTTTATGGTGGTTTTTTTTTTTTAGTTTCCCTCGGTTTTTATGTTCATTACTTTCAATTTATATATTTTTTTTTTAATGGAATTTAAAATATTTTGATACGATTGTACATTTAAAATTGAGATAATATATATTTTATTATCTATATTAACGTTTTTTTAAAAATATAATTTAAGGTTAGGTTATAATTTACCATTATTTTTGTTCTAATATAAGTTAAGGTTAAGTTATAATTTAATATAGTTTAATATAATTTTGTTTTTCTCATATAACTTGAAGTTAGGTTATAATTTAATATAATCTAAGGTTAAGTTATAATTTAATATAATTTGTTTTTCTAATATAACTTAAGGTTATAGGTTATAATTTAATATAATTTTTTTTCTATAATATAACCTAAAAGTTAGGTTACTAAATAACTTTAATTAAACCTAAAAATAATAACTATATTCAATAAAATTAATAAACCCCAAAAATAATTACACAAATAACTTATAGGTTATGTATTACCAATACTTCAAAATAAAACTATAAAACTACATGTAAAATTACGTTATCATTTTTAAAGTGATCTAAGGGAATCATAGAAAAAAAGTATCATACAAATACGATTCATACACCATATGATCATCTTATTCTTAGTCTTTTATACTCATGCATGGTGATCATCATGGTCGTCGTCGTCGTTGTCGTCAAAACAGTCAACTTGTCCCGGTCAAAGAAGAACAGGCTTCGATATAACGAGGGAATGGCGTGCCTTGCTGGTAATTGAGGCGAGCACCTACAATCCAATCGTTCTTAATCATTCGAATTCATCTTCCAAGCCACCACCACCACCATATCGCCGCCATTAACGTTCACCGCCTCGTTCCACCGCGAAAACGTTCCCGGATCCTCTCTCTCTTTCTCTCTCTCTCTCTCTCCTTTTACTCTCTCTTTTTATCTTTTTTTCCCTCTCCCTTGTCCCTCTTTTCCTCTTTCTTTCATACTTCCGGTTAATGTCAAAGAAATACAAAGTTTTGTTACAATCAAAAACTTTATCCAATTTTTCTATTCTTCGATTTTATTCAATGGCGGATTAAGACTCAAGTGGCGACACCAAGCGGTAAAAAAAAATTGTTGGACCTCTCGAATTTTAATTAGGAAAGAAAATAAAGTTATTAACAAAAGAAAATGGAAATTAATTTAAAAAAATGTTATAGGAATGAATTTATTTGAAATAACGTGAATTTTCTTTGAGAACACTAATGAAAATAATTTTTGAAAGTATTGGTATAGGTTACACACAGATGAATCTTTGATTCCTTTTCTTTTTCCTTTTCCTTCATTTTTTTTTTTAGACCAATCACATCGTTCCTATTGAAACGTCGTAACGGTCGCCATTAATTCGTATACGTAATGTAAGACGTATATATACATATATACAACAGGTAGAGACAAATTGGTAGCAATTTTTATCAAATTACCGATGGCAATATTGGCTGCGGAAGGTAATCGTCCATGATTTTCGATTTTTACGCTTCTTGTATAACTCTGAAACACGTATATATATATGTACTACGTTATCGATATATTTGATTATCGTCATTCAAGAACACTTTTCTCATTTGTGTTATTTTTCTTTAACAATCTTTTATTATTTTTATTTTTTAAGTGTCTTCTTACACATTTCTAATATTTATTACAATAAAAATATTGTGATCAACTAATCGATGTAATTTTTTTTTATTGAATGAAAGGTAGACAAAAATATAGGTTAGGTACTGTGAACAATTTAATGAAACAAAAAAGAGTGTAAACTCCATCTATCGACAAAATCCGTAATGACTTAGTTGCCAATCCAATATATATATATATATATGTCTTTAGTAAGAATTGCAAATACAATAGTTACGAGATTTTGAGGTTAGTTGATTACATTTAAGAAACACGAGTTCGAATGTTGGTTTAAAAAAATTAGGAATGAAAATTATAGTCAAAAATAATAAATTGTATTCAAGAAAGGGAATACAAGGAGTAGTGGTAGTAGGAGAAAATCGTGAGAAAGTAAAATGGCGGAGATTACGCGAAATTATGCAAATGTAAGGCATTGTAAAAGGGTATTCCGTTTTTCGTTTTATTGGACGGTGGGCCGCACCGTGGTATCCTCGGTCGTATAACCGAAACAAAAGCTTACCTAACACTGAAACAAAAGGGTAGTAGATAGAAGGGCGAGTAGAAATCTTTTGAGGGCACACATGCAACGGATTTAACTACTTCCCTTGGTAGCATTACTCTTGCTGGATTTCTTTTATTCCTCCGTTTGTGTCTATCTCTCTTTTTCGTTTTAACATTTTTACTTTTATAACCTCGTATCTGTATTTGCTGCAGACGATAGATTATCATATTACTTTGTTGAGAAAAAAAAAGAAGGTTCACATTTTAATGTTAAAAAGTTGCACTTTCCAAACGCGAATAATAGTCGAACAAGGTTAGGTTAGGTTAGGTGAGGGATGGCTGGGGGATAAGGGGTTAAAGAAAATCAGCCATTTTTCAATTGTTTTTTTTTTAGGTAGTCCCATTCTTTCTTTCTTTCCTTCCTTTAAGGACATTCATTATTTTCTAGAAAGTCGTAAGAGAGGTTAGGTAGCAGGTCGGCTTTTAAAAGGTGACAAAATCCCCCATGGATGAGGAACGTCCTGTACGCGAGGGTGGCGAGCTAAGTTACAATTAATTAATCGACTGGGGCCCCTGTAATTCATGCGGTAAGTCAAACTTAATTAATTACCTTTCCTCTGTGGCTCGTGCCGGAGGTGAGAGGGCTAAAACCGGAAAGGGAATTTCCGTCTTTATGAATCGTTCTCTCTCTCTCTCTCACTCACTCACGTTTGATGCTTTTCGAACTATTAGTTCAATCAAAAAATCATTTTATACTTCTTTCAATTACCCCTTTTTTATATAAATAATATAATAATTATTATATTAAAATAATGATTTATTATTTAATTATAATTATTATTATTATATTATTTTATTTATTAATTTAATTATATTAATTTATTATATTAACCTAATATTAGTTTAGCTAATTGGTTAACTAAGTGATTGTGGATTTTGTCGATAGATGGCTATTTAAAATCAGTAATGACTTAGTTGCTAACCTAATAATATATTAGGTTAATTATTAAATATTAAATAATAATTATTATTAGTTATATAAAAAGAAAAAAAATAGTATAATTCTAATATAAGTGTAACATCTAATCTTCATTTTTACGATAACCTTGGTAAGATCATTTATTAGTATTTTCGCATTGTCAGGATTATATAGGTATATACTTTAGTTAAGTATACAGAAAAATGTTACTGTATATAACAAAAGCCATGAGTTTATTAGTTTAGCCCAGGAAGTAGTAGACGTTATATTCTTCGTTCTATTTCTACGCCAATGGGAGTACAACGATATACGCCATTTTCTCCGTAGGAAGACCCATTAATTACAGATCTCTCCGCGTCATTGTAACGTCGCCAATAACTTTTCTATTATACTTCTAAAAGGGATTTAAGCCAAGTCTAGTACTAAGAGTGACGCAACTTAAGGTGTAGGTATATAATCCTGATCATTATTGTCATTCTAACCTAACCTAACTTCTTTTAAACATCGATAAAACCATAACCTAAATATTCATTATTTATTTTTTTTTTACTTGCTAGATAAGTAGAACTTCATTTTTTAATCAATAGTTGTTTAGTAATTTAATTTAATAAGTAATAACTTAACCTAACTTCTTTTAAACATCGATAAAACCATAACCTCTTCATTTCTTATAAAAACCAAAACCTCAACCTCTTTCTCTTGTCTTTTTTTGATATTAAATATTTAATTTTTAATTAATAGTTAATTAATAAAAATCAAATTAATAAATTAATAGTTTATTTTGTCGAATAAGTTATCATATAATTGAAATTCTTTTACATTACCAATGATATTTCAATTTTCCTTAACAGTTTCCAACATTTTGAAGAAAACATTTATTTGCATTAAAAAATATAGGAACACAATTTAAAGAAAAAAAATTCAATTTAAATATTCCCATAAGTTTTTATAGTATTTTATCATTTGCAATTGTATCATATCACTTGAGAATAAACCAAAAAAAAAAAAATAAAATTAAGTGTGACTCGACAACAGGAGTGCAAAAAAGGGGTTAATACGTTGCACTCGAATTCACCTACGTAGATCTCGATAAAAAAATAAAAAAAAAACAGAAGAATAAAAAGAAAAAGAAAGAAAAAGAAAGAAGAAGAAGAAGACGAAGATGAATAAAAGAAGTAAAAGAAAAAAAAAAAGAAATTTTTTTCACTTGGCTCCCACACCACCATGGATGCACCCAGTCCGATAAGCTTCTTTCTTACTTTAATGAACGCCCTAATGATCGCGTACAATTGGCGAACCTGTCCGTTCGACATGACGGCGCTTCCACTTTATAATTAATCAATATTATCATCGACAATGAACCACGCCATAGTCTATTGTTACAGTTTAATACCATCTTGGCCTTTTTTTTTTTTTTTAATTTTTTTATTCCTTTTTTTCGTTTTATTACGAAAGTACAATTATCTCCTTTTTTTTTTTTTAATTACGTCATTTAACGATAGGAAGTTTCAAAAGACAAAAGAAAAAAAATGAAATAATATAAATAATAATATAAATTTATTTTTTATCTTTAATTATTTATTATTATATATATTTTTTTTATTATAAAAATTTATTATTATATATATATTTAATTATTATTAAATATATATAAATATAATAAAATTATAAATAAAGAAAAAATATGTATAAATAAGAATATAATAATTACAACGATTTATATATATATATTTCGAATAGAAATATATATAAATAATATTAAATTTGTAATATTAAATTTATAAAAATTTTATAATACCAAATTTATAATATTAAATAATATTAAATTTATAATATTAAATTTATAAAAAAAAATTAAATTTATAATATTACATTTTGAAATTAAATAATATTAAATTTATAAATTATATAATATTAAATTTATAAAACATTTAATATTAAATTTATAAAACATTTAATATTAAATTTATAAAATACATCAAATTAAACAAATTTTTTAAAATATATAATATTAAATTTAGAAATGAAATAATATGAAATTTTTAAATTAACTTATATAAAATTTATAATATTCAATTTACAACATTCAATATTAATAATATTGAAATGCAAGGAAAGTTTACCAAATATTTATATTATATATTTATATTTTTTTAATTATTTATTTTAATCTGTATACTTCAAATATCAAATCTCCCATTAATTCGACTACCCCTTTATCAACTTAAAATATTTTTCAACCTAACCTAAAAATTGTCGATCGTTTATTTTTTCATTAAACTTATTAAAAAAAACAAAACCAAAAATAAAAAAAAAAATTAGTCATTATCGAAGAAGATTATTAATCCTTCGAAGTTGTGATAGTGTATGGTAGTAATAGTAGTAGTAGTAGTAGTTACCACTACTACTATCTTGTACCCGTTTGCCATTGTCCATACCCTTTTGCTTCATTATGGCGTTCCAGCTGGGTGCGAGACGAGATAGTCGGTCGCGTCAGGCAAAAATAAAAAAAATAAAGAAAAAAAAAAATAAACTGAGAGAGAAAGAAATAAGAAAAATCTTAGGGTCAGAGAAGCCAGAGCGGCTACCGTGAATGGACTGTCCCGATCCTGGCCGAGAGCTGCCGGGCATCAAAGGGCCTCAAAAGGGCCGCAAAAGATCTCGCCTGTCTGGAGCTCATTTGTTTTCACGGGGCCACGGAAAGATCGATTGGTCGGATGTCTTAACCTCTTTCCTTCCTCCACCTCCACCTCCTTCTCTTTTACCTCTGGTCTCTTCTCTTCTATGGAATCGGCTACTTTTCTATAAGAAAAATTCAATGGTATTAATTAGTTCACGACGGTAATTGAGCTGTGATGGAAAAGCAAGATGGAAAATTTTTCAATTAGTCAATAACTAACTTTTTGATCATTTTTAATCCCCACTCTCTAACTTCCCACCACCATCTTACTTTACCACCATCTTTCTCTTTTTCGAATTGATCAGGTAAAAGTAATTCTTATGTTTTCAATAAGAAAAGAAACAGGAATTTATTCAAACGTGTTGCTTATTTTTTATTTTAGAATTTTTATAATATTTATCGTGAGGATTTAACGAGTAAATAAAATTTTTATTATTAATAATTATTCTTAAAAAAAATGTTAATTAATATTTGTTCATTAATATAATATACTTTTATTATTAATATATTTCTAAAGAAATTGTATTGGATAAAGGATAATCTTTTTAGTAACGTATATTGATAGGACCCAACGTAGGACCCAATACAATTCGATATTTGTAATCTTATTATTATTAATATTGAGTATTATTATTAATATCTTATCGAATATTATAAAATAAAAGGAATATTATAAATTAGGGGCATATTATAATTATCGAATATTATAAAATAAATGGAATCCTTTTAGCAACGTGTATTGATAGGACCCAGCGTAGAATCCAGTGTAGGACCCAATATAATTTGAAATTTATGGTCTCACTATTACTGTCAAGAACTATTATTAATATCTTATCAAATATCATAAAATAAAGTCAACCTTTTTAGTAACATATTAATAGGACCCAATGTAGGACCCATTATAATTCGATATTTATGATTTCATTATTAATATTAAGAACTATTATTAATTTCTTATCGAATATTATAAAATAAAAGGAATATTATAAGTTAGGGGCATATTATAATTATCGAATATTATAAAATAAATGGAATCCTTTTAGCAACGTGTATTGATAGGACCCAGCGTAGAATCCAGTGTAGGACCCAATATAATTCGAAATTTATGGTCTCACTATTACTGTCAAGAACTATTATTAATATCTTATCAAATATCATAAAATAAAGTCAACCTTTTTAGTAACATATTAATAGGACCCAATGTAGGACCCATTATAATTCGATATTTATGATTTCATTATTAATATTAAGAACTATTATTAATTTCTTATCGAATATTGTAAAATAAAGGGAATATTATAAATTAGGGGCATATTATAATTATCGAATATTATAAAATAAATGGAATCCTTTTAGCAACGTGTATTGATAGGACCCAGCGTAGAATCCAGTGTAGGACCCAATATAATTCGAAATTTATGGTCTCACTATTACTGTCAAGAACTATTATTAATATCTTATCAAATATCATAAAATAAAGTCAACCTTTCAGCAATATATTAATAGGACCCAGTGTAGGACCCAATACAATTCGACATTTATAATCTCATTATTAATATCTTATCCGAATATCATAAAAAAGAAAATAATAAGAAATTTGTTTATTATTTTTAAATAACTATTATACTTGAATCATTTATTCTTATTTTTATTCTTATTTCATTTGAACGAACATAACCTAACATACGTGTATATATATATACATATATATATATATTTCTTTCTGAAGATGGTACGGTATAGAACCGTGTTGTTGCTAGATTGATTTCTCGCAGGATCGACTCACTCCTTTGGTTATAGAATGCAGTTAATACATTCGAAAGCATTAGGATGCGATGGATTGGATAGGAAAAGGGATAGAAGGAAAGAGAGAGAGAGAGAGAGAGAGAGAGAGAGAGAGATAAAGAAAGAGAAAGGGATGCCAGTCGGGGAATTGAATTGTCGAGTAACGCACGGTAGCTTCTTAGGAACGAAGTGAAATTATCGATGCGATTGCCACTGAAATATCTCTTCTTCTTCTTCTTCTTCTTTTTATTCGAAGGGTTCCCCGACAAAGGGTCGATCAACGATTCCCTTCTTTTATATATATATATCCATATATATATACATATATATTTTTCTCTTTGGTTTTGTTCGTTCTTTTTTGAAAGATAACTCTCAAGATGGCCACCTTTTTGTTTGCTCAGTAAGATTGCTTGCCCCTTCCTCGGAAATTGACCGAAGATTGCGGCCGACCAACGTTTGTTCTGCGGTAGGGGCCTTAACTTTGTCTTACCGCAAAAATATCTCATTGCTTTCTCTTACAATCTTTTTATTTTTTCTACTTCTATTATTCTTATCTTCTTCTTTCCTTTTTTTCTTTCCTTTACTTCTTTCTATCTCTCTTTTTTTTTTTTTATCTATACTTAAAAATATTTGTTTATAGGTTAGAAAATATTTTCAAAACAATGTGTCAGTCTTTCTCTTTCTTTTATTCTTTCTTTCTTTTTCATTCATGTTTCAAAAATGACATCTAAGCTCATTATCAAGTTCTACGAGTTTTCTGTTCTCCCCTCAAAGATCGTTCGTAAGATCTGATCGAAACTGATGGACCGAGAACAAACCTAACCGACCCACAGTATTATGTGACAAAAAATTTTTCAAAAAAAAAAAAAAAAAAAAAAAACCAAAAAGATTTTCAAATAGAAATGATCTCTTTAGTTTCTTCAAAGATCAATGACTTTTATCGTGTATCTTTTGAAATTTAATCTTGAATAAGTAAATAAGTAAGGTTAGGTTTATAATCGTCCAATAGGATTCATCCAAACCTTAACTGGGGACTGAAAAGGGTTGAAAATAGTTTTCGGCATTCAATTAAAAGAATTTAATAAATTTTGAACCTACTTGCAAGAAGGGTTGAAAAATCTTGAGCTTTACACCAAAAAAACCTGAAAAGTTCTGATACTATAAAAAAAAAAGAAAAATGGCGGAAAGGGAAAGCATTAATTAGAAGCAAAGTACGAAAGATTATTAGACGAACAAATCGGTTCTCCTTACACGGGGAACACTTTGATCGACGAGCCATAAGTTGAGGTCGGGGCCGGCCCGGTGGCACCAGGACAACCGGTCGAACGATCGATCTATCGATCTATCGATCCTACCATCCATCCGTCCTCTTTCCATCCGTTGGTTCGATCGATCGATCGAATTACCTCTCAGCGTGCACGATCTTCTATCTTTGTTTCTCTTTCAAGCACCCATGCACACCCACCCCTCACCCCCTACTCACCCTCCTTCCCATTACTACTCTTTCATTCTCTTTCTTACTTACTCACTTACTCTCTTTCTCTCTCTCTCTCTCTCTCTCTCTCTCTCTTTTGATACAACGTGATTCGTATCGACTTGATAGGGATCGATTGCAAAGTCAGAGAAGAACGAACCGAGAATGGTAGAATGGGTTGGACGGATGGATGCATGGACGGACGGACGGACGGACGGACGGGACTGCTCGGGAAGGACGATATTGAATTACCATAAAACGCCATGATTAACACAAGGTAAACGAATATAACGCCGCAAAGACCGCAGCCTGTTCTGTAGCAGTTAGTGTGCTTTCCCTTCTTAAGATTTCCTTTATATATATATATGTGTATATGTGTGTATATGTATATCTTTTAACTGTAGTTTGTTCATATCATTGGTAATAATCATTTTTTAATTTGTAATATATATTTTGTATATGATTTTTATTGAATATTTATTGGTATAATTAAAAAATTAAATGAGTTTGTTAGTTTGAGGTTATCTTAGTCTTATGGTTCTGTAAATTTTCGATAGATGGTGCTGTATTACAATTTAATTTTTTTTCAAGTTTTTTTCAGAGTTAGATATGATATGACTAACCTTGCTTTTTATATGTATCTTTTTGTGTATTATTATTTTACGTATTTTAGGTTATTATTATTATTTTGTGTATTGTGTTATAATTTATTAAAAATAGTTTAGAATAATTTAGAATAATTTAGAATTACTAATTTAAGGATTTATTATTTACAGGTTATAAATATATTATATAACCAATAAAATACTATAACCTATTAAAATATTATTTAAAATATTATAACCTATAAATATATTAGAACCTATTAGACTTATAATTCTAGGTCTTTAGGTACTGCAAATTTTCGATAGATGACAGTGCATTACAATTCAATCATTTCACGTTTTTTTTTTCAGATTTTTATACGACATAACTAACCTTACTTTTTAACTTACTTGATGTATTTTCGTATAAAATTTAATTAACTATATATTATTATTAATATTATTTACTATATAGGGTGCAAAAGAAGTTACGATACGATATATTATGAAAGATTTGGATAAAAATTCTTTCAAAAGTGTACAATAAACGTGTCAGTAAAAGTGCAAAGTACTTTTTAAGGTTTTTAAGCGATACCTTACGTGCACAAATGCGTGAGAATCGACACGCGTGCGTGTACTTGTCGATGCGCGATAGGATATATAACATATGATACATATGGGAACGTTAGGCTCTGTGGTTTGAAGCCCGTAACGTGTGGCCAAGTCCATACGAAATGGAGAACATTCAAAGGGGAAGGATGAAAAAAAACAAAATGAAAAAAAAATGAAGAAGAAGAAGGGAGAAGAGATAGACGATGTCGTGTAAACTGATGTGACCAGAGTGTTCAAACGGTGGATCTACACTATCGTTACAATGTATAAGCAAAGAATATTGAATTATATTGAATATCAGAAATCCAAAAAATTCATCTCAGTTAGCACTGGTACCACAGAGATGGGTGATGGTTGGGTATTTTATGAGATGACAGTACAATCCCATCAAAAAATTGTACAGTATTATTAAAATATTTGTATGTTTTGTATTCATTCACATGTATGTTCAATTATTAGTGTTACAGATAAACCTTATAGTATTGGAATAGGTTGTGGAAAAATATTCAATTCCCATAATTATATTTGAGTACAATTCAAAAGTTTTTTAAGTACACACTAGGTTGATAATTATGAGGTATTTGCTGGATTATTAATTGACAACTGTTGCTTCAGTGCAAGGTACTACGTTTTTTTGTTAGTTTAATTTTTATTAATTTTATTTTATTTATTTGGATGCTAACACTGACGGGATTTGATATTTGATGCAATGGACTTTAGAATTCCTAATGCCAATTAATAATAATAATAATATAATAATAATATATTTTATTATTTTATTATAAGATTAATTATATATTATATATATTAATATTTACAATATAATCAAATTAAATTATATATTATTATTTATATTAATTATAAATAATTTTATTTATTTAAAAAAAAAATCACATGTAGGTACACTAAAGAAATATAAAAACAAACCTTCCATACAAAATTAAAATTAAAATTAAAATTAAAATTAAAATTAAAATTAAATAAAAAATAATTAATTAAAGTGTTTAAGTATGAAAGGATTGAATTGTAAAAAAAAAAAAACATCTAAATGCAAATACTAAAATAGTAAATCATAGAAGTTAATCGTGTTATTACCAAGTAGTAAAGTTACAATGGACGTGCAATGACTATAGCCGAGCTAAATTACTGTGGTTTCAAAGTTCACAGTGTGTGGCCCACCTAAGATCGTATGTACACAAGTTGGAAACCAAAGGGGTGTTGTTGTGCATCGATATCTCGTGTCTCCCGTTCATCGTTGTATTGCGTAAATTGTGTTGATGTGTATAAGAAAGAGAGAAAGAGAGAGAGAGAGAGAGAGAGAGAGAGAGAGAGAGAGAGCTGATTGGCCGATCGGTTACAAAGTCCTCTTGCGGCAAGAGACCACATTCCGCTTTTAACCGGTCCCTTCCTTGGTCCGTCGGATCTATCTCATCGATGAATCCGCCGATCCGGCAATACACCATTTTTATGATCTTGCAACCAAGGATCAGGCTTCAGTTCTTAGCAGAGTTGTGAGTAGAGACCGTATCAAGAACACCGCCTTAACAGGACAACCATTCCTATCCGTTTTTCTATCCGTCTCGTACGTTCCACGAATGGAAAGCTAACAGGAAATTTAATAACCGTACAGATACATGTATATGTATATATTATATACCACCTTGAAAAACTTAATAAGATCTCATATTATAGGGTTCATTCAAAATTTGTATGACAATTTTAATGTGTTGAATGTTCAGCTTTGAAGTTGCATAATTAATTGGGTTTTTATTTTTGAGAAATATTAAATATAAAATAAAATAAATAGGAACCTTTTGATTCACCCTATAGATTTCAACATTTCTATTTATATGAATATTATATACCACTTTCAAAAAATTAACGAGATCTTATATTTATTTTAGGGTTAATTCAAAATTTGTATGAGCAGTTTATTGTGTTGAATATTTAGCTTTGAAGTTGCATAATTAATTGGGTTTTTATTTTTGAGAAATATTAAATATAAAATAAAATAAAATAAATAGGAACCTTTTGATTCACCCTATAGATCTCAACATTTCTATTTATTTGAATATTATATACCACCTTCAAAAAATTAACGAGATCTTATATTTATTTTAGGGTTAATTCAAAATTTGTATGAGCAGTTTATTGTGTTGAATGTTTAGCTTTGAAGTTGCATAATTAATTTGGGTTTTTTTATTTTTGGAAATATTAAATATAAAATAAAGTGTGTAAAAACTTTTAAAAATTAACCCTAATAAATTAATAACTTTATCGTAATTATATATAAATTAGATTATGTTCAAATGTTTCGCGCACTTATCGAAATCTATGACCAACAGATGGCACTGGACTTACCTTACTCTATTTTCCTTTTGATTCTTCAATTAATTAATTATTTAATTAATAAAAAATACATATATAGTGTTAAAAGTTTGAAATTGCATAATAGATTGCTTTATTTTGTTTTGTTTTAGGAAATATTAAATATTAAATATAAAATAAAACACTTAAGAAAACTTTTTGGATTCATCCTAATATATTAATAACTTAATTATGATTATATATTATATATACGTATAGATCCTCAAAATTTCTGTTCATTTCATTCCTATAAATTCAAAGGGTTATTATTACTTTCAATTGATAAAAAGAAAAAATTCTACACACTCAAACATCCAACATGTACACTTATTACACGTATCGGGCGTGAATTGTCTATCACCTACGAATAATACTTCGGACAATTCAATTCAGTGATAGTTATGGTGGTGATGGTGATGGTGATGGTATAACGATGATCATTCCGACGGTAAACGAAAAGAAAGGAAAGAGATGAGAAGAACAGATGATAGAATCATGAAGAGGGATGATTCGCATCACATGTTGCTTGCTAGCTAATATTACTTAAATTGCTGAGTTCTTTAAAACTGCTCCTGTACTCTCTCTCTCTCTTTCTCTCTTTCTCTTTCTGTTTCTTTTTCTTTCCTCATAGTTGTTATTTCCAATTAATGTTACTTACATTTTCTACGTTATCTTTCTCTACGTGATGATTGATAAAATGATACCCAGTCCAGCATACCAACACGTATTTACGTACAGTCATAATACTTACATTGAAAATAATTCAAATAAATAACTTAATATGTGATCAATGATACTCAAATTTATCAAATTCCAAAACATGTTCTTTCTATTTTCATAATTAATTATTATTTATACTAATTGTGCCCAATCACACGTTATTGTGATTGTTGTGAGCCGAAAATACGACGTTGTATAGATAAAATGTTTGGTTATGTTCAAATTTTTCGCGCATTCATCGAAATTTATGAACAACAGATGGCACTGCACTTATTTGTATCTTTTTTCTAATTATTTTTAAATTAATTAATTATTTTATAAATAAAAATTAATGTAATAGAAAGCTAGCATATATGTGAATGCAATTTTGTGTTACAGGTGCACACATAAACTTAGGTGTCACAAAGTAATATTGTAGTATTAAAAAGTGAGGTTAACAAAGGTTGAAAGAAGAATTGGAATAGTTATTCTTTTTTTTTAAATTAATTAATTATTTTATAAATAAATTAATGTAATAAAAAGCTAGCTGTGTGCGAATACAACGTTGTGTTAAAATTTCAAGACAATCGTTGCAAGTACTTCTGAAGATTAGAGGTTAGGAACAAACTAAATCTACATTTTTTATATACATATATTAATAATTAACCCCTTACAATAATACCAACCCCTACCACTAATTAACCGATAAAACAATTTCTGGTATAGTTAGAATAAATTTATCAGTTAAATGAAAACTTGAAAACATTTTTTATATTTTTTTTTGTTTAAGTATATTATCTTACAATACATATTTATCTATCTATCTATCTATCTATCTATCTATCTATCTATCTATCTATCTATCTATCTATCTATCTATCTATCTATCTATCTATCTATCTATCTATCTATCTATCTATCTATCTATCTATCTATCTCTTGTTAAGAATCGTTTCTACTAATGACGTAATCGGGCCCCGAACGATAGAATTCCGTGAGTTCCATTGCTCCCCTCACCCCACACCCGCCCCCACCCCTTTATCACGATTCCTTACATCCACCTTCTTTCTCCTACACTATTTCTTCTTCTTCTTATTCTTCCATCTCGTTTCTCAATCTCCGTAATCGTTTTAATCCGTTCGAGGAAGGCTCCCTCAGCAATCATATAAACTGGTATGGCTTTGAAGAAACTAAGAGAAAGAAAGAAATCAAATAAAAAAGATAAATAAAGGAAGAAATAGGTAGAGTATATCATTCGTGTTCTTGTGTTGTTATGTGTGTAGTAGTAGTAGTAGTAGGTTTCTCTGTAACTAACACATGATTATAATACTTATAGTTTTATCGTAGTTGTGTTGTTGTTAGAACGTCCTTGGCCTATCGGTTGATCGTTAGGTGACTTATACTTTATACATTGATGTTTAAAATCAACTTTTATCTTTAATGTACGATGTGTAATGATCGATTTCAATTCGAATTATTTTCTACGTGTATGTTATATATGGAATCTTAATCGTTTTACAATTTGTTGGGGCATCTATCATCACCAGTTTACGCTTTCGAATTCTTTTTGTTTCTCTTTAACTCATCTTAAATCTTTTTAACCTTCTTTTTATTACATTATAAATGTAAATATATTACATTTATATTTATATATTTATATAAATATTTAAATATTAAATATTATATATTTATATTATAAAATTTATATAAATATATAAATGTAAATTTTATATATATATACTTTTATGAAAGTTTTAAAATTTAAAATGACGTGAATCACGTCAGCGGTCGCGAATGTGTTAAGTTGGACAGATAAGTCAAAAAAAAAAATTACGATATATTTGTTTTTGATTGTTATACAATTTGGGATTTCTTTTCAGCAACAGTATATTTGGATTTATTATTTTTTGTATATATTTTTGATTCATTTCTAATCAAAATACATCTGTGGCAAAGTTTTGAAGTTGACTGGTGAATAAAATTAAAACAAAAAATAAGGAAGGGATGGAATTGGTGGTTGATGGTTGGTGATGGTGTTACCAGCTTGCGGCCCAAAAATAAAACGTCTTTACTCTTTCTCACACATACACAGATATATACATATATAAAACACGACGAACTAATTTTTCATTCGTCCGGTTGATCGGTTTGACCGGCCTCCTTCTTCCTTTCATGCTACCACTTTCGTACGTATCGGACAAAGCATCCATCATAAGGCAGCAAGATGGCGGTTGACTTACGAAATGCAGAAAAACTTAATTACCTTCATTAAACGAAGTTCCCTCCTAACGCTAATCACGAACGAATAGTCTCGAATTCTCTCTCATTCTCATTTTCTTTATTTATTTATTTTTCCCTTTTATTTCTTAGTTGGTTTGAGAACGTTGCACGAGACATAACCCCATAAGTTAGATTAATACCGTCCTCTATGTCCGTTCATTTGTTCGTTTGGTATCGTTTGTTCATTCTCACATAACCACACTACTACTATTATTATTATTATTATTATTACTACTACAAGTACTAGCTAATGTGTCTCGATACGATGATAGTAGACGTAAGTACATTATAGCTGCAAAATTATGAGGCGTTTCTCAATCGATGAACCGACTCGATATATATCTAGTTATGGTTGTTGTACTATACTATACTACTACTTACTTCTTCATAGATCGACCGAGTCTAATTTCGAAATATTGCCGAGGCATTATCGAGAAAAGAACAAATAGTAAATAGGTATATCGTTTGTCTGAAAGAAATATGAGTTATATGCTATTACTATATATATACATACATACTTATATTATTTATACTATATGTGTACATTATATGAAATCTTGTACCTTGTTTGCAAAATAAAAGTACAATCATTTCCTATTAAAAAAAAAAAAAAAATAAATATATATATATATATATATATATATATATATATATATATTATGTGTATTAATATGTATGTTCTTATATAACATACATTGTACATATATATATATATATTATAGCTATTATATTATTAAATATTATAGTAAATAATATAATATATTAAATATATTTTTTTTATATAATATTATATTATAGTATTATTATATTATATTATAATATTATTTATAACCTAATATAATATAACCTAATATAACCTAACCTAATATAATAATATATTATATTATAGTATTTTATTATATTATATATATATATATTTAAAATTAATTTAATTATATATTAAATAAAATTAAAATTTTAAATAATAGATATTATTGTATAAAAAAATATCGTCCCAAAATAATATTTTAATAGAGAAACAGACAAAAAAATCTATGCAAATTATCTATATACAATTCATCAATGATTAAAACGATATTATCGATGGAAAATAATGAATGAAAGAGAAAGATTAATAAAATGATAGAAAGGGATTGAATTTAGGTCAAATAAGAACAATAAAAATAATGAATAAATGAAAGCAAAAATAACAAAAAAAAAAAAAAAAAAAAAAAAAGAAATCGCGAGCGAGAAATTAGCGCGGCCAGAATCGCAAGAGTTTAAAGCGGGGAAACCCCGCCGGGGGTAAAGCATAGAAAGAGAAGGGACAAAGAAGAAGAAGAAGAAGAAGAAGGAAAAGGAGGGGGGGGGGATTTCACATGGTGGGAGATGGATTCGCGGCAAACTTGGTGCGGAACGTTGGCAATTAATAGCAGGGAGCTATAGGGTGCCTGCGGAAGTAAAAATAAAATGGCACGAAGCGTGCCCCTTTGGCGGCACTCCGCCGAGTCATTAAGCACTTCGAGGGTAGGAAGAGAGAGGGGAAGGGCTAAGGGAATGAACAAGAGGGAGGTTGGGGGGGCATTGTATAATATCTCGGTGCGTTACCAACCGAGAAAGAGAGAAAGATAGAATGTAGTTAAGTATAGTAAAACTTTTGCATGAGCTCACACGAACGCTAAATAAAATCCTACTTAAAAGGAATATATATATATATATATTTTTTTTTTTTTAAATAATTGTATGTAACAAAACTTATATTCTAATTTAATTTGATATTAATTAAATCACTGTCATATAATATAATCTTGTCAACATGCTAATTTTATTCCTTATTTTGATATATAATTAAAAATAAATTGATAAAAGGTAACATATATACTTATAATCAAAAATATTATATTAATCTATCAATGATAAATAATTGACAGGAACATTAACATTAATAAGATACATTACACGCATATATCAATTTTAGAAATATTTATATTATTACCCTTTAATCATTATACAGATAATTATTTGTTCACCTATCATATAAATTATCTTATCTTGTAAATATCTTCCAATAGAAATAAAAGGGGACGAGAAAAATGTAAATGTTGTTAATATGCAAGATTGTGTTTTAAATTGACAAGTTATCAATTTGTAATTTAGCAATTATACTAGATTGTGATTATACTTCACGTAGAAGTTATAAGAAGATAACGTTTGACTATAAGATATATATATATGTATATATGTATAATATAAACGTATATTCTCGTTTACTACATCCCCGTGGTATCTCATGCGATACGACGGTAGGTAAACTAGCATGATGCAAATTCTGCTGCTGCTGCTGCTGCTGCTGCGTACCCTTGAAGTAAGGCAAGCAGGCAGGCAGGCAGGCAGGTAGGCAGGTGTAGAGAGGAACAGGACGATTAAGAAGGTGTCTATGGGAATTTATGCTCGTGTTAATTTACCAAGAGAGAGTTATGCTTCGTAGCTTCGATAGTGGCTGTAGTAGTAACTATAGTAGTTTGCTCTCGTTTAACAGTCGGCCAACAAAGCGAGGGATTATGCCAAGACGAGATAATAAGCCAAGTATTCAACTATATGAATATATATACATATATATATAGTAAATCATATAATAGTAGGTGAATTATACCAACTTTTCTTGATCATAACACACCCATCTTTTTTGTTTGATAATTTAAAATAATATTAATTATATTTTATAAATGGAAATATATTTTAAATTAGGAATAATCAAACTTACAATATTTCATTTATTGTAGTTTAATATAAAAAACTCATAATTTATATTAGATATATATATATAATGTATTCCAAATTTCAATATATAAAAATATATTTTAGGTTAGGATCAATCAAACTTACAGTATTTCATTTATAGTCGTTCAATAATTAATAATGTAACAATTAGAATACAAACAATTTCGTGTTTCACATTTCTATACGAGATAATTCAACGTGTTGAATTTATACAAAATTTATTTTCTTTTGCAAAAGAAGAAGTCCCTTCGATATAATAACGTATAAAAAACCTAAAGGTGAAAGAGATTGAAACGTTTTCAAGGACAGTATATAATATAGTCGTTTGCTGGGGCCCAATCCAGCACGGTAGCAGAATAGTAGATATGCAAGGAATAACAAATTCCTTGCAATCACGTCGAATTACTCGACTGATTGGATCGTTTATGTTGATCCTTTGATCTGACTCTACCTACCCGACCCACCCCCGTCAGATTTGCGATGGCCCTTGAGAATCGTGTAGGAATCCGTTAGGAGATCTTATCATTGGCTAAATAAGGATTGGAATAAAATAAGGATCTTTGGTCCGTTCGCGGATCGGACTGCGGTCAGCTGGGTGCTGAAGGAAGAGGAGGGGGATGAAGAGGAGGAATCAAGCAACGAATTACCCGATATGATTGCTACTGAAAAGATTCCAAACCGACAAAGATCATCCCAAGTGTTCTTGACTACTATGAAACTACTACAACTTGAACAAGATTGTCCTAATGTTACATCAAATAATCTTTTTTTTTCTTTTTCTTTTTTTTTTTTCTTTAAATTATTGTTTTACAACGTTGTAAACATTTTTAGGACAAGATTCTTCAGATTGATGTATGTGTGATGCATTTTAAATGAAGCTTGAACTCATTGAAAAGCTCATGTAGATCATTTCTGTAATCACGAATGGTATGTGAAAAGTATATAATCGAGTCTTCATCTTTACGGCTTCGAAATAAACTAATACTTTGATTTTAAACGGCTTCTGGTATCGATCCTACGTTGTAAATAGTCTACTAAACTAACCGGTAGGACAACACTTGTTTTTACGGTCAATGTAAATAGTTCAGGTATTGTATAGAATGTTAACAGGTAATGTTAGATAATCTATAGTCTTGTAGTCAATATTTTTATAGTTTGATCAAAAAAATACAGTTTAAGGTTTGGTAAAAGTGTAAAAGTTTGTTACAGATTACTGTGTTTCGGGGATTGTTTAATTTTTGAGGTTAGTTTCATTTTGGATTCGTTTCATAATAGGATACAAATTTAAATAGAAATATAATATTGTAATATAATTAATTTAAATTATGTATTTAATAAATTATTTAATATATAAATAATTAAAAAAATATATAATTTAAATTAATAAAATACTATAATAATAATAATAATAATAATAATAATAATAATAATAATATAATTAATTTATAAATACTACAATATAATTAATTTCAATTATATATTTAATAATTTATTAAATTATTTAATTTAAAAATAAAATTAATTATATAAAATGAAAATTTTAATTTTATTAATTAAAAATTAAATTTGTGGACTATCCAATATTTTTTGTAAATTAAAAATATATTTATTAAATTATCATAAATAATTTTTTTTTATTAATTTCATATATATATATGTATATATATATATAAAATAAGGAGGGGTTGAATATAAAATCTTGACGAAATGATATCCAATAAGGAAGAAGATATAGGATGGTTTTAAACGTATTTCTCGTAACGATCAACGATGATACGTCGGGTGTTTTTTTAAAAGATCATCGACGTGACTGGTACGGTCAATTAGCGATCGAGATCGTCATCCGGGTCTCAAGTATCGTATTTCCAACGTGGGAGGTCTACGATATCATTTCCAAAAGGATGAGCCCGTGGAACTCCATAAGAGGCTTCCAACACGAACACTTGGTGTGTCTACTTTTGCATTATGAAATCCTTGAATTACACTTAAACTAAAAAAAGATTTCTTATATGGTATACTTCAAGTTCTAAATTCTTTCTTGATTAATCACTGAACCTTTTTTATGTGATTTTCGCGATTATTTTGTATTTTTTTTATTGCTAATTTTTTTTAGATTTATTAGCTTATTAGTTTATTTGAAGATTTATCAAGCTTATGTAGTTCCGTAAGTACTGTAAGTTTTCGGTAGATAGCGTTGTATTACAATTCAATTATTTGGCTATATTCACGTCGTACGTTTTTTTCAGGTTTTTATACAACGTAACTTTATTTTATTTTTTTTTTTAGTGTATTATTATTTTATGTTTTTTATTCTACTTGTTGTTATTATTTTGTGTGTTGTTAAAATTGACTAAATAGTTTATAATTATATTAGATAATTATTTAATATTATAATTATTTTAATAAATTACAGAACAATATTATTTGTGACACCATTAGTGAATAACTTAAAGTGTGTAAATACAAATTTAGTATTTCAACCTGAAGCAAGTAGTTTTAAATAAAATTAATTAATTTCTATTAAAAAGTATAAAACACAATAATAATTAATAAAAAAATATAACGAAGTCACAACGTGATCCCTACATAGTACATTTTAGAAGTGAGAACAAATAGATAAAATAAAAGATTATTTTAATAAAAAAAAAAAAAAAAGAAAAATGAACAATTCTCGATATAATTTACGTCATAAACGAAGTTAACGAGCGTCATTAACTTGGTTGTCAACGTATAAATATGCCGATGATGCGGAAGATGTCCTCGTGTCTGGTTTAACTTTGAATTCGGGTGCGATCATGCAAGAAATCTGCTCGAACGAACTGGAAAGGACGGAGATCCCCGGTAACACGAGCCCTTGATCCGAGAGAAGCATGATCACTTTGGTGATCCTCATCCCCCACCCCCTCCTACCAGTGCATACACACATATATACATGAAATGATGATACTAGAGGATAGTGAGTGAGGATCACCTCTTCGAGAAAAACCGGCACACTCGTACTTCTACCTTATTTACGAGAAGAAAGATAAGTGTCGACCTGTCCCAAACGATTAGGGCATTAGCATAACACCAATACACCCAAATCTAACGGATTCTCTTAGGATTATAAGAATTTCTCTGTCTAGTTTTATTTTTCTTTTCTTGGATTTATCGAAACTAAACTAGGGAGAAAATAAAATGAATAAAAAGAAAGGATTGTAATTTTTGTTGTATTTTTTGTTTTGTTTTAGAATGATTTTAACTCGGTCAAACCTTTGTGTTGGTTTTTGGTTGTTTTGATTATAAAAAACAAATTTGCACGCACACTTTTGATTTTAACATTTGTTTTATTTTTTTTTATTTTTATTTTTTTTTTTATTTAATTAAATGAAATTCATTTACAGTGGATCAAATACTTTTTGTTGTGTACAACAATAAAAATTGTCTTTCAACAAAATCACTTCAACTTTTACTTTTGTCAACAACACGATAACAAAAGTTTAGATTTCCGTTGTTCAACTAAATATTTCATTTGTTTTTTTTAATTTTATTTTATAGTTTGGTGAAAATGTAGATCAATATTTTTCAAACTTTGAGATCGTAAATCAGTTCAATAAACGAATCCATTTCATATATCCATTTCCATTGAACCGATTCGTTGGTTCACGGATCGTTAATTCGTATAATCGGTTATTCGTTATCGGATTTGACGCATCATAAAAATGAATATTTTTTTTTTTATTATTTTGTTTTGTTGTATTTTTTTTTTTTTTTTTTTTTTTTTACGAACTACACCATAAAACTTATAAATTCTTTGATACTCGTTTAACTCTCTCTCGTACGCGTCGTTAATTCGACTATTCGATAATTTGTTTTTATCGATGCACGCGTGCCGACCTTTTCCCCCACTCCTACTCTCCAATAACCCCCACTCCTAACTCGTTGGTTTTATCGTCAAACGTAGAAAAGTTTCTTCATTATATGTATTTTATCATTGCTTATATATGTGTAGTATGTATTAATGTGTTTGTGTCTATTATATAGCTTGAGTATAGTTTCATATATATATGTGTGTGTAATATTATTTGTAAAAAATATTGCTATTGTTCTCTATAATTTGCAACAAATATTCTCTTCTATATAGTAAAATAAAAAAAAAAATAAATAATTAATCTATAATCTTTCCTATCTATTATTGTTAGTTAAAAAAAAAAAAAAAAAGAAAAAAAAACTTTAAGATCTTATCATCTATAGTTTATGCAATAAAAGTACTCTTTAGAAATAAGCCTTTACATGGAAACAAATCGTGAAACAACAATACAAAAAAATACAAAACTATTATTAACTATAATATCAATGCCAGATACTCCCACCACCAACCACCAACACCAATCATTTATAAAGAAAATATTTGCAAAAAAGAAAAACATTTCTTGTGGCATTACGTTAACGGCAAAAGATATTTTAAAGGACATATCGATGAGAGTTAAGTGTTACGGGGTAGTAGTTAGTATAGCTAGAATGTAAATCGAAAGTAGACATAATAGTTTTCATAGATGGTGAACACATTATACCCTTATTATCCACTTTCCTCCTTTACCAATAAGCAAAATAATCGTTTCTGCTTATTATTATTATTATTATTACACCATGACCAAGAAGAATCTCATACAACATTATATTCATCATAATAACTTTATCTCACTATTATATATTAGGATTCTTAGAATTTATTAAATTTCTTATTACAAACTTACTAACTTTTATATACGCATTTATTTATGTATATATATATATATATATGTGTCAAGATTCACATGATTAAATATCAACACATACCAAATATGTCAATGAAAGATTAAATATATGAATTTATTTTTATATATTGAGTTGTTCTGAAAGTTCGTGCCGATTTTCGGTAAGTGGCATAAAGTTGTTTTACTAAAAAAAAACCTGAAAAGTTGTGAAAGGCTAAAATTTTGAAGTTAACCTTAAAGATGGAGAAACATTGTGAAACAGAATTGCACTTATATATATATATATACCAATAAAAAATTTAAATGCATTGCGTTTCAATCTTCCGTCAAAATCGGCACGAATTTTTCAGGCAACCCAATATTAATAATAATAATTAATAATTAATAATTAATTAAAGTATATACCAAATGATTATATGAATTATGACAATATTCAATTTAAATTTTTCATAGAAAATGATTTATTTGATAAGTTATAAAGAATTGAGATATTTCAATGAGATATTTGAAAGAAGAAGTTTGAGAACCACTGGTTACAGATGTCTTTGCCTAATTAAATCGGCTCAGAGTCGCGAAATTACATGTTTCGTAGGTACTGAAATGAAACACAATTCATTAGCCTTGGTTCCACCTTTAAGCTCCTTTGCTACTACTCTCTCTCTCGCGGGATATATAATACACTACTATACTCGGTTAGGTTTGTTCACGACAGTCTCACCACCAACAACAACACCACCACCACCATAACAGTCTCTCCCTTCTCGGTGCGTAATTGGACTTTGAAATTGCAACGTGCAGTCTCGTCACAGCTGTCCTACGAGATTCCAAATGTAACTATCATAAATATACTTCCGTGAAAGTTTTCATTTTGGAATTCAATAATTACATTTAGTTTTATATAGGTTAGGTTACATTCAGAATAGTGTAATCATTTTCTTTTTTTTTTACTTTAATTTTTTCTAATGAAACTTTTTAAGTGAAATAGAATCTTTATTCTGACTGTAGTTCAATGAGAAATTATGGAAGGTTTTCTAGTTTAGTGTGATATATAGCTGTATATATATATATATAAACTATTTTTAATAAATTTTAATAACATACAAAATAATACTACAATTGCAATGGAGTACATAAAATAATAATACACCAAAAAATATAAAAAGTAAAGCTAATTATTTCATATATAAATCTGAAAAAAAGGTATAACGTGAATATATCAACTAATTGAATTGTCATACAGCGCCAACTACCGAAAATTTATAGAACCTAGAGACCCCTATATAACCTTATATAATAAATCCTTAAATTAGGAATAAAAAATACAAAATAATCGTGATAGAAACAATCGTATTTGTTTAATTAACTTATAAAATATATGTTTAATAAAAATATATACTATATATAACATAAATTAATATAAATATATATTTCTATAATTCTATATAATCCTAAACATAATATATCAATAATTATCATAAATATTATTACAAATTTTAAACTAACCTCACTTTTATATATATATAAATCAATTGATTATTATTTTTTACATAACATTATAAACTAAAAAAAGAAAATAAGTGAGAACTAAAAGAAAAGGTGTATAGTTCTCAGGATAGTATAGAACAAAATCGTTGGGATGGGGAGGTTTGTGATGGGTAAAAGTAGGATGAGTTCGAAAGAGTGCAATTTACCCTGTACCACCCTAAGGTACTTTGTTAGGGTGGTGGTAAAGGCCATTAAAGAGGCTGTCCCGAGACCCGTTGTTTACGCGGCAGGAAGTGGGCTATAATCAGGCTGTGGTGCACAAGAGCACGATAATATTACTGTCATTTCAAACTGACTCGCCCTATTCCGAAGGCTTAGGCGGATTCCTCCCCCGCATCTAAAACGTTACTACGTTGTTTCTTCTCTCAAATGAAATGCCTGCTTGCCTTTCGAATATCGTTCTGTCATTATTGAAATTATTGAAAATAAAAAGAAAAAATTAGGATGTTGAGGTGGGGGTGGGAGGGTCCTGTTAGGCAAAAAAAAGGGTTGAAAAAGACAATTACCCCTATTGAATTTGATTCGAACGAGAGAATAGAATTTTTTTTGCTTGACTGTATCGAACTATTATCAGAGACTACTAAAGTGGTGGGGGAAAGGAATGAGGAAAGGGAAAGGAAAGAGTGGGGATGATGATCGTGGAAATTTTTTAATTCGAGCGTTTTTTGGGGGCGATATTTCAACCAATCATAAACGACTATTGCATATCTCGTAATTGTTGAATATTTGTTGGGATTGTTTAAATATATTTGATTTTTATTTTTATTTTTATGTGTTAGTAATAGGTTGTAGGAGTAGTAGTGATAGTTGGGTTGTCTGGGATTTTTTTTTGTGAGTTTTTATTTTTTTTTTTGTAACCTCTCCCTGCCCACTCTTCTTCTTTTCGTTTGGTTTCGTTTGGTTCGTTTTTTATTTTCAAAGAGTAGAGAGACCTGTCCTGACCTCAGAAAATTAAATGCCGTAGATCGATAGATTATTATCCGGAATTGGAGACGAGAAATCGAACGATTACGTGTGATCGTGCCTTCTAAAAAGAAAAAGAGGAAAGAAAGAGAGAGGGAGAAAATAATATAAATAGAAAGAAAATAATCGCACGGAATAATAATCCATAAAATATACGTGTGGTAGTTTTTTTTTTTGAGACCAGAAGAAGAAGAAGATGAAAAAAAAAATTAGAAAACATAACCTAAAAGTTTAATGTTATAGAAATTAAATTTACAAAAATATAAAAATGTAATTTAAACAAAATATAAAAATAATTATTTAGTAATTAAATTTTATTTCTAAATATTATAGAATATTATTTCTGAATATTATAGAATTATATGTATATAAAATAAAATAGATAATATAAAAAATAAATTAAAATATATATTATTAATTTATTAAAAATAAATTTATAATATAAAAATTACATATATATATATATATATACATAAAAATTTTAAAAATAAATAAATAAATAATATATAATATAATATTAATTAAAATAATAAAATATTAAAAAAATTAAAAAAAATAAAAATATTAAAATAATATATATATCAATAATTGACAATATATATGTCAAAAATTTAGTATTAATTAAAATATTACATTTTATTATTTTTCTATCTATCAAAAAATTAAATTTTTTTTTTTTTAAATTAAATAATAAATTTACAAATTATTTACAAATATGAATGATGATTTTTACTTCCTTATAAACACTGTAGTTGAATTTAGCATTTTATGGGATTTCTATTGTAAGGTTACTAAAAAAGGAATCTATCCACTCACACACACACACACATATATATATATATATATATAGTATTAGTAAATGTATGGTCGAAGGACCCCATCTGAAACTGTGGGCCGACCCAAGTACACTTAAAAAGAGACAGAAAGAAAAGAAAAGAAAAGAAAAGAAAATGAGGGTGGAGTTAGTAGAAAGGGAGAGACAAATGAACCGCGAAACAAAAGGGCACCGGCAGCAACCGAAATAAGGGCGAAGAGAGAGAGGAGAAGTGAGGAAGGATTGGGGGTGAAGGGAAGTTGACTGTGCGGAGGCGTGGTGCACGCAGAGTATTAGGCAACCTCTCGCCACCGCATTGTAAAAGGGCAAAGTGTTATTGTTGCGACCGCCGAACCGACTCTCTTTCTCTTTCTCTTCCTCTTTCTCTTTCTCTTTCTCTTTTCCACAGGGCTCGACTTAATTGGATTTAAGGAGAATTGTTTGCTCACCTAGAGCCACTGGCACGTCCTCCTTTAGTGAAACGAAACGAACATCACCCCATTTTACCTCTCGTTACCATTATTATGTCTTATGGTTACAATAAGTCAACTAGAAAAAAAAATGAAACATCCCTTCAACCCCGTTCTACCGTAGTGTTTCATTTTGTATTTGTTATATATTCTTATTATTCTTTTTTGGTTTTAAGAAAGTATAATAATTAATTGTTTCTTACGTAATATTAAAAAAAAAAATATCATGTGGGCAGATCACACGTGTTAGAAGTGAAACCTTCGAAAAACTAAGTTTCGAGAGAAAGAGACAACTGCAGAATATCAGGAGTAGGATAATTGTTGGGTTTATTTGTTATAATATTATTATTATATTATTGTTATCACATTCAAAAATTATTATACGTTTTATTGAAAACATAAATAAATAGATAACATATTACACAGTAAGCAAGTTCTCAATTCAAAGAAATGAGACGAGTTGCTTCTGGTAACTAAAAAATGCATGGTAAATAAACACCTCTGTTAGTATAGTAAACACCTCTATAGTAAGGTTTTTTCCAAAAAGTAGTGAGGTTTTTTCCGAAAAGTAGTGAGGTTTTTTCCGAAAAGTCCGTAGGGTCTTTCCGATAAGTCCGTAGGGTCTTTCCAATAAGTCCGTAGGGTCTTTCCGATAAGTCCGTAGGGTCTTTCCGATAAGTCCGTAGGGTCTTTCCGATAAGTCCGTAGGGTCTTTCCGATATTGAAATTTGAATATTAATATATGTTATCAATATTATATAAATATTGAATTTAAATAAAATAAATTAATTTTCATAAAATAACACAAATACACACACACATAGACATATATACAGAAAATGTATAGAGTATATTGAAGAATAAAACAGAACAAGAGTATACAAGTTATTCTCAACGTTAAATTCATCGCGTAGCAATGATTTAATGCATGCATGTGTGTGAGTTCGCATAACCGTACGAACTTGCCGCCTCAAGCATGATCTTCCATATAAAAAGACTGTAGGTCTGGAGATCGCCATTATGATGCAAAGAAGGCATGCATTAACAACCGACAATGCCTTCGACCATTGCCTTCTTTTTCTTCTCTCTCTCTCTCTCTCTCTCTCTCTTTCTCTCTCTTTATCTCTTTCTTGTCTGTGTGTGTGTGTTTTTTTTATTATCTGTCTATATATCTTTCGTTCTCACTCGCACTCGTATTCATCCACCCTCTTCCTCTACTAGTATGTGTATGTGTGTGTTCTTTTTCAGCAGGTAACAGGCTCGTTAGAGTAATAACCCTAATTACAGATCATTCGAGTACACCTTTCTCACCTTTTTGAATAATTCGAATAAGACCCCGTAGTTTTCATCATAGTTAGACACTTCTCTGTCTTTACACTTTATCAACCATATTCACTTCCCTTTTTCAATAACTACTTTAATCAAATGATGAACGAAATGTGACTTCTTAAATCTTAAAAGTAAGATTCACAGTGCATTAACCGAACAATTAAATTCAATTAAATGCACCGGTGTTATTTAATATAATTATAAACTGTTTAGTAAATTATAAGAATACACTTTTGTGTTCTTATAATACCATAATTAAAATGGAATACATAAATAATACTACATACATAAAATAATAATAAAAAGCAAGGTTATGTCGTATATTAAATCTGAAAAAAAACGTACGACGTGAATATAGTCAAATAATTGAATTGTGATACAGTGCCATCTACTGAAAATTTACAGTACCTAAAACCAAGATAATCTCTAAATAATAAACTTACAATTTAGCAATAAAAAAAAAAACTAAAAATAATCACAATAAAAACTATCCTAAGTTAAAACAAAATATCATTCAAAATAAGAAAACAATTCAATTATAAATTAAATAAATAATATTAATAAATAAAACATAATAAATTCATTAAGATAAGTTGAATAGTTTCCAGGTTCATTGGAAATAATTATCTTTTGCATAATAACAAATAAATATGTACAACGTTTTAGAATGTGGGTATTATATGAATGAATGAATGAATGAATGAATGATGTTCCGGTCATTGCTGAGAAGTACGATAACACGTCGGTATACGTTTGAGGAACGTGAATAGAGTCATTACGATCGGAAAGATAGGACGACAAGAAGGAGAAAACTACTATGAGGAATAAAAAGGGTAAAAGACGATGAGGAGTCGAGTATACGCGTATTCGCACGTTTAACGATTCGTCTTGGTAAAATGTGGACATGTTCTTTCTCTCAATGTGTCTTTTCCTTTTTTTTTATACATATATATATTATATATATATATAGTTATATACTGGGTAACTCATAATCAGTAAATCGTACAATTCGATTGAAATAAACAATTGGATTTTTCCATCTAAACCAATTTTAATTACAAATTTATTTAAACATAAATTATACAAATAATTATTTATATATATATACCAATATAAAAGATTAATTGTAAAAATTCTTCATCAAAATATCCCCAAACTCTTGGAATTTTGTGTAATAAGTTTGTGATTGAGGTTAGGTTTCCATATTTCTTTTTCTAAACACTTTACTAGGACGCCATCTTGAAAAGAATAACCAATCACGAGTTACTTATATTGTAAATACTTTTATGGTATAATATTTATCAAATTATAATAATTAATAATAATTTTAATGAAATATTAACAATATGGTTGGAAGGGTGTGTTAAATTGCATATCATTCAAAATACTTAAACAATATAACAATTATTAAATAACATTATAAGTTTTTTTTTTTTTGAGAAAAATATTTGAAGATAATTCCAATTTAGATGGGGACACCCTATACACGATAGAATTTTTTGTATTTTTGTTTTATGGGGCCCAATACATTGTAGTAGTTTATTACAAGACTGAGTTTTCTTTCTTTCTTGACTGACACGTTTTTTTTTTTTTTTAGCGTAAAAACGTTTGCTCGTGCTTTCCCCGTAGAGAAACAAGCTGAGAATGTCGTAACGTCCCGTGAAATAAGACCGTTCTCATGGTGAGCGTTAGTCGGGGTGCAATGGGCCGGATAAATCGTGAACGTGTTTCGCAGCGGAATTTTGTGACGCTTCATTAGGTCGACCGGGCTGTCTCCTTGACAAGTTTGACAAATTATTCCATAGCAGGAGAGAGTAGCGGAAGGAACTTAACTTCTTCTTATTCTTTTATTTTTATTTTTATTTTTATTTTTATTTTTATTTTTATCTTTCCAAGGAAAACCAACAAAAAACAACAATAATTCTACAGAAAAATTGCATTACATTTAATAGAAGGGGTTGATAATACTCTTTTTAACATGAATTTCATCAACATTGTGTTGTCATCTTCTGATAAATACCAATTTCAATAAATTTGGATTTATTTCAATTAAATAAAAGGATTAGTTTGACTAATGTTGTTACCTAATTTTCTCTATTGGTTCCTAACCTTTAATCAAACTAACTAATACACATATGATGATATTTTGATTATAATATTATTTAAAACTAAATAGAAACAAATTCTGTGTGTAATCTTAACTTTGCTAAAGGTTTCTCATGATATAAAAACACGTGATTAGTAGTTATTCCTTTCAAGATGGCGTCCCAGAAAAAAAGAGTTCATTACAGAAAACTCGAAGAATTTGTTGTAAACAAAACTTCAAAACAAATTCGTGTCAGTAATTAAAACTTTGATAAAAGTTTTCGTGATATAATAACTCGTGATTGGTTATTATTTATCAAGATGGCGTCCTAGTAAAGTGTTCCAGAAAAAAGAAATACGGAAAACTAACCTCAATCACGAGCTCATTACGGAAAATTCTAAGAGTTTGCTGATGTAAAAACAAACGTTCATGAGAATTTGTATCAAAAATTAATTCTCTTTGTTTGTTTGTATCGGATATATTGCAAATATATAATTCAACAAGTTAATAGTTGTTTTTTTGACTGACTTTTCCTATTATCGGTGTTGGAAACAATCCACTCTCCAGTTCTTACGAGTAAGATCGTAAATCGTGTTGAGAAGATTCGAGTACCTAATGTAACCACACACATATACACACTATATATGGTGGTATCTCGACATCGTTAACGCCGAAGGTTGAAAACACAGGGGTGGGGTGGGGTGGGGGGTGGGGGTAGGAGGAGAAGAAATTTCGCTTGCCAAGAGCAAAATTCGTAATACAGAATCTCATCAGTGCTCGTTTATATGACTTCAGGGTTACATGAGGGTTGAAATGGACGCACGTACTTTTTTCTTTTTGTTTTAATGTCAGATTATTTTTGTAATTAAAATTAACAACCGGCACGCTGCCAAATTAGCTCCTAATATACCTACCTACCATCACCAGTTCGCATTCTACCTCCAATCTCTTCTGGCAATGTGCTCATCGTAGGTAGGAAAGAAATGAAAAGAAAAGAAAATAAAAGAAAAGAAAAGAAAAGAATGAAGAAGAAGAGGAAGAAGAAGAACGATAGTTAAAAGATAGCAGTGCTACCCATCATCAATATATGTCACGGTGTTATGTACTCCTTTCTATGTGGGTGATACGCCCCTATATAAAATGTATATACACCTTTGATGCACACCTTTAAGTTAGTGTCCAGTGACTTTATCATTTGCCCACGAAATGGACAACGTAAGACAGATTCTTTTAAATCTATATTAATTCTTTTCTTTTATAATACAATTCTTCTTATAAACATATACACTCGCATATACAAACAATTTTTTATTATTATAATATATTTAAAAAAATGATTCGTAAATTTCATGCATCGATGAAATACATTATTATTTACGTATAATATATACATATATTCATACGTATGTGCTAATTTATTTCTAATTTATTATAATAACTGTTATAAACAATTCTTTTTTTATTTATTATAATATATTCCCATATATTATATGAATTATTATAAATCACAAAATGAACACTAAATCCGTAAGAACCATTTTCTTTATTATCGTTAAACAATCTATCTCCATCTTATACATCGCTTTCCTAATAGCTTGCAACGAGCATCAGAAATAATAAAAATAAAAATAAAAATAAAATAATAATAAAAAAGATGTGGAAGAGGAGCTCGCGCGCGCGCGCACACGCGGTAGTTGAAAGAACTGCAATACTACCATCATCAATACGCGTCACAAAGTTACGTACTCGGCCTCGATATGTTCGTCGCGTTAAGCCACCACGATATAATGTATTATATATATATATACATTTATATACATATTTACATATACATATATACATATAGGGTGTCCCAAACTGAAGAAGGTCAGTATGATAAAAAAGTCTCACTTTTTATGATAAAATTTAGTAAGGGTTTGACAGAATTTATTTACATTAACCTAATAATTTGAACTTATACAGTATGAATAACTTTGACTGTAAAACGTGTGCTCAAACTTGATATGATAAGTCTTACTTGATTCATGAATTTTATTTGAATTCCATGTGCCTAACTTGACCCGCATAAGTCTCACTTAACTTGACCCGCATAAGTCTCACTTAACTTGACTCATAAGTCTTACTTGATTCCTGAATTTTATTTAATCAATGAACTTAACTTCACTCACAAGTACTTATTTGATTTGTGAACTTTATATTTGGTCATCCCAAGTGTGCCTAACTTGACCTATAAGTCTCACTTAACTTGCTCTCATAATTTGACTCAAAAGTCTTACTTGATTCGTGAATTTTATTTGACCAATGTACTTAACTTGACTAACGAATACTTACTTGATTTGTGAACTTTATATTTGGGCCCCTGATGGGTACCAATTTGATTTGTAAATCTCATTAAAATTGCTCTCATAATTTGACTCATAAGTCTTACTCAATTCCTGAGTCATATTTGATTTACGTAGTTAACTTGACTCACGAGTACTTACTTGATTCCTGAACTTTATTTGGACCCCATGTGCCTAACTTGACTCATAAATTTCATTTAAATTGCTCACATAATTTGACTCATAAGTCTTACTCGATTCCTGACTTTTATTTGACTCACATATTAAACTTGACTCATAAACTTGATCTAACCTATAACTCTAACTTGATTCTGTTGATTCTCATGTCAAACTTTCGAAATCAATCAATGTATATTTTAGTTTATTAACATTTTATTAACTCAAGAGACTAATTTAGATGATCTCTTTTAGGTGAGGACACCCTGTATATTATATGTACGTATTTAGATGCGTATATAAGTATATAAGACACGTGCGTAAGCAGTTTAACACGCATACCGTTAAAGGGAATATATATATTTACTACATAGCACCTTAATTATCTCTATCTCTTCGTACTACCTTCTCTTTTGGTATGGCCATTGAATATATATATATATATATATATATATATATATATATATATACATGGGCTTGATGTTGTGCTTTTCTGATATCTGCCGCGATCGACCTGTTCCCTCTAACGACCAAACTCGTCGTATATAAACTTGAAGTGTCCAAGAGTGGTTTGCTCTTTTCGCATCTAAAGAACAGCAGAAAGAGGGAGAGAGAGAGAGAGAAAGAGAAAGAAAGTATACTTGTGATAAAGAGAGAGAAAGAAAGTATAGTTTGATATAAAATGCGCTGATATAAAAGCGCAACAGCAGCTGTTGTCGCATGTTGTGTTCTTTTCTTGGTTATACTTTCTTATCTTATTTTTTTGAAACATGTATGAGAGAAAATGAGAGTGAGAATGAAAAAACAAAAAGAAAGACAGAAAAGAAATGGGGGAACGATAAGAAAAAGACCGATGAATCGGAAGGTGGTTAGAATTATTTTTATTTTATTTTATTTTTTTTTTTTTTTTGTTAATTCCTCACACGAAAAGATTACATTACGAAACCATCACACACGCAGTTGCCCTTTTATTCCCCCTATCCCTTTTCTAATATTCTCCTTTCTCTTATTAACATCACACGATCATTGGTTCAAAGATTATAGGTGGGGATGGGGGTACGGGTAGAGGGAGAATCACGTGCTTCACGAATTAATCCGATCATCATCGAACATACATTCAACACATGTTGAATGGAGGGTGGGATGAGCATCGTTTTGAAACGGATTCGTCGATTAGGTGTTTAATTAACCTCACCACAGATAGAATGCGCTTTTTTTAATATCTAAAAATAGGAGAAAGAATAAAAAAAAAGGATATATAGCAATCGAGTTGAAGAGATCGTAGGGAGAAAGTCGTTGAAATGATTCCCACTTATCCACAACGGGGAGTCCCCAGGAGTCAAAGAAAATCCAAGGTGCTTGAATGCACAAAAGCTTGCTGCTGGGAACCCGAACCCGTTGCAGGAATCGCTGCAGGAAGCTTTGCTACCGAAGATATTTCATTTACCGGACAAAAAGTGTCCTCCCCACCCCACCCCACCCCCCCCGTTTTTTCTCCCACCACTATCAACATTTATTCGTCTTATTTTACATCGTCCAATTCAAGCAACCAACCAACTCAAGCAACGTAACTCGGTACGAAAGGAATTCGAATTAATATTCGGCGCTGACGTACGAAATTACAGGCAACCTGTCCTCATCTTCCTTTCTTTCTTTCTCCCACACTCATCTACTACTACTACTAATGCTACTACTACTACTATTATCCTTCTTAACCTTCTTTCTTTCATTCTTTCATTCTTTTCTTATTATTCTTTTTTTGTTTTGTTCTCGTCGACCCCTTTAGGAAACAAATGAGTGCCGATCATCTTGTCCACTCATAACACAATGCGACGAGGACTATGCACGTTCCTGAAACTACCGTAATCGGGCTGAGTCGTCCCCCCCCCCGTCCTTGTCCTCATCGTCATCGTGTTGCCACCGTCGTCAACTGGCATCCTTCTTCCTGTGGATGATATTGGATAGCCCCCATGAACAACTGCCCTTCTTCGACTGAACTACAATTTAGCTACCCGACTTTGGTATAATTGCATATCAGCTACCTTTCTTTATTTTACTTTTCAACATGTAAAGTAGGTGTGGAAAGAAAAAAGATCAAAGAAAAATCAAAATGTGCCGAAGACTGAAATGAAGTGAAAGACTCGTAACTGGTTCTAGAATTGAACAAATGAATGAATGAATGAATGTGTTGCAGGTTAAGAAAATAATATTAATTATTATTATTAATA
The DNA here is from genome assembly GCF_049000335.1 of Polistes dominula. Taxonomy (NCBI): domain Eukaryota; kingdom Metazoa; phylum Arthropoda; class Insecta; order Hymenoptera; family Vespidae; genus Polistes; species Polistes dominula. The sequence goes on from NW_028300865.1 coordinate 2,260,226, forward strand.
TTAATGACTAATGATAATTAAGGGAGACATTGTACAGGGTGTCCCATAAATTTGTAAATACTTATGAAAGTATTAATATGAATAATAAATGTTGTATGTGTATAGGGGGTTCATTTAAATGAGTGAGATAGAATTATTCTAGAAATAATAGGGTAAAATGGGAGAATATAATTTTTGTCAGATTTATAAAGTTCTAATATGTGTGTTAGGTTTAGAATAATATCCGAATTTCACCTGTTGGATTTTGGAAAAAAAAACTTATTGTGTTTAAGATAATTTGGTTAAAATGTTTAATCGTTTCTACCTTTTTGGTCTTGCCGCTCATATATCTATATATATATATATATATAGTATAGTCTTGACGCGGTCCCTTTTTCACGTAATTAATAGTCCTCTCTTCCCGCGAGAACCCAACTAACTTATACCCTAAATGATTCTTCATCCATCATCGCTCGGACCTGGACTTCGAAAGAAACGCAACATCCCCTGACGATTTTTCTCCAAATTACTTTTCTCATTCACCAATGGGTGTAAAGTGTTGGTATATTTTTTACGTTCGATGAACCAATGCTTGAAGAAACTCTTCACCTATCGAAATTTCTTAAAAAGGGTTTTATATATATATATCGTAAACGAGCCTCGTAAAAGAGCCTCGTAAAAGAGCCTTGTAAACGAGCCTCGTAGAAGAGCCTTGTAAAAGAGCCTCGTAAACTAGTAATTGTGAGTTAAATCTATCATCCTATTTTTCATTTTAAAGACGTTGACCAACATTAGAACGACGATATAATTTATATAAAATTAATTTTATAAAAATAATACAAAAGAAGTAATTTATTTACAATAAATATATTTTCTATAAAAATATAATAATATAATAATATATTAAATTATATTATTTTGCATAGCAATAAATTTTTCATATTATGCAAAATGCATTTTTAGAATTTTATTATAAAAAAATACTATTAAAATTTTAATTACTTTTTAATCATTTAATTTAATTATTAGAATTTTATATTAATTATAAAAAAGAAAACAACAATAAATTACAAATATATATTTAACAATAACATGTAACTTAACATTCCCATATAAAATACATAAAATTCATCTTTACGATTCATGCTTCGTAATTTCTAAGAAATTTAATTCTCGAAATACTAACACCTTCACAAAACAAAATACAAGAGTACAAAACTTTGTTTCTCATTCTTTTATGCATACATATATATATATATTTTTCCTTACTCATCCCTCTTTTGGACGACCATCACTTTTACACCCCTAAAGTTTTTTTCTCTCGAACGATCAAAAAGCGTTCTTTCAAAAGTGCCGACGTCAAAAGAACTAACCCCCAACCCTTACCCTACCCAAACCCTTGTACGAACTCCCCCCCATCCGTTTATTTCGCGTGCAATCGCGCGTTTAGCGCGCACGAGATCGCAATTTCAGATTATGCCTGAAACTGTGCTTTTCAAAGTGTACTGTGTTAGTTGGTACCAAATACACTACAACCATAATCAAGTATAGTATTACTTGTGTTACATTTTATTGTTTTGTGAGGTTATGTGTTGTGTTGTGTTGTTTGATGTTGTTTTGTGAAGAAAAGGGCTAGAAATAGTCAAACAAATAATACACGCACGTTTGCTGTCAGAATTACTGAAATAGAATGAGAGAGAATGAGAGAATAAGAGAGAGAGAGAGAGAGAGAGAGAGAGAGAGAGAGACAGACAGACAGAAAATACGTGTGTTGTTAGGTTAAGTACTTTGGAATATGGTTGACAATTTAAACTAACCCAAATTGTTACGTCCGCAGGAAAGGTAAACAATTCAACTTTACGCTAACTTCTTCTTTTACCCCCACCCTTCTTCCTACTCATCCTAGACTAGGTTAGATGTATGTTACTATAGTGTCGTCAAAATATATACTCGACTATACATAACCTCGACGAGCTTTCGTTACAAGCTTGAAATTTGTTTTGTGGTTATAAGCAGCAAACCTAACCTAAAAGCAATGAATTATCGTACCTCTCGATCGCGATAAATTGTCGAATGTTTAGCCAACAGTTTCCTCTGGTTACCACGGAACTTAATCAACCAATCAACCCTTTCCTAACCCCCACTTTATCTCATCTAACCCCACACTACTCCTTTTTCGTAATTTTCAATGCTTAAATGGTACCTAGTAACTAAACACGCAAGTTAACGAAAATACAAAATGAAAGAGAAAAAATTTGAGAGAGAAAAAATGAGAGAGAGAGAGAGAGAAAGAAAGTATGAAAGAGAAAGAAAGACAGAGTGAAAGAAAAAATGAAAAAGAAAGAAAAAGTGTGAGCGTGAGAGAGAGAAAAAGAAAGTAAAAATAAGAAAGAGAGAAAGAGAGAGAGAGAGAGAGAGAGAGAGATAGAGATGAAGGATGACTCTTTCTAATTTTATTTTATTCTTTTTAGGTTAGGTTTATTGAAGTGGCGTGGTCTGTTGGTTGGATAATCGAGCTAGCACATGTCGTTTGGAATTTAAATATTGTAATTAGGTAGAAAGAGTGACCACGGTTGTTGTTGATGGTCGTGATGGTAGTGGTTGATGGTTAATCGCTAACTTGATCGAGATGAGAGACTCAACGAACGAACGAACGAACGAACGAATGAACGAACGAGTTTCCTAAGTTTTTAAAACGTTTCGGTGTGCGAGCTTAAAACGATAGCATATGGTCAGACAATTACCTGTACAGAATGTTTATGTGTGAAAGAGAAAGAGAGAGAGAGAGGGAAAGTTAAGAGTTCTTATCACCATTCTTGATCTTTGGCAATTTTTTTTAAACTTGGGTCCCCCACCTCTGTTTCGTGACGAAAGATAGAAAAAAGAGGATAAAGAAGGGCAGATTGTAATTTTCAAAATGATCTTGTTTTTAGACTTCTTTTTTTTGTTTTGTTTTGTTTGATATAATAACTTACGTCAACGATATAATTAATCTTATAATTAGTAGTTGTAATATTTATAATAATATGTTAGGGATGAATTTAATTGTTTATTCTTGGAAATATTTTAATATTTTAATTTGTTTAACATCAATAATGATCTTATGTTTTGATATATCTGTCTCATGCAATTTAATTATATTAATTAATTATAAGTATGTATATATATATATATATATAAGTAATGTGAGTGTAAATATATATGTTATAATTTATAAATTTAATAATTTATATAAATTAATAATTTATTATTAATATACAATATATTATAATTTTATATTATAATAATTATAAAATATTAATTTAAAAAAATTAATTAAAAAATATTAATAAAATATAAATAATTATATATTAATTTTCTATTATAATTAATATATTATATATTAATTAATTAAATAAATTATATTAATATATATTATTAAATAATAATAATTAATAATAATAATTATATTAGTTAATTATAAGTACCTATATATATATATATATATATAACTAATATGAGTGTTAATATAAAATTTATTTAATTAATATGTTGAGTGTCACGTGAATTCTTAAGAAAATTATCATCAGGCTACAGACGCAACCCTGACGCAACTTTGTATATAACAATTTCAACTTTGTATTGAAAAAATAGTTGAACGTGTCAGTCACTGATGGCTGACGTGACGCTCAACGTGTAATAAATGATTTGTCTCTGTTTCTCGTTGATTTAATAAGATATTGTATAACAAAAGTGAATTTGTTATAATTAAAAAAGACAAATGTTAACAAAAATACGAACACATCGCATAAGTTGTTCACAATCAGTCGAAAAATAATATAATAAACACTTACGCATGCACGCATGCACGCACGCACGCGTGCGCATACGCAAGTTCGTGTTTTCACCAAGCTGTGATTATGGTTGTCCGCCCCACCCCCTTTCCTCCTCAATCCACCCCCTTTTCCTCTCTACTCCTTTCACCATTTTTTTGATTTCTTTTAAACCCTTTTTTTTTATTTCACGTTCACTTTCCTGTCTCGCGAAGTCAGAGGACTGGTTTCGTCTTAATCTTCTTCGACGAATCTTTCTACTCGAAAAAGAATAAAAACAAAAAGAAATAGAAAAAAAACAAAATAAACTTCTTCTTTTAACATGTTATACAGGAATGTTGCTACCGCTAAAAGTAAATTGCTACGCACACGAGCCATGGGATTTATATACGTCAATGGACACCTTGCATTACTTTATGTGATTTTTCATTATTTCATATTCAGTTTAATTATACCTTTTCAAATTTTATATACTATATATATATATATATATATATATATATATATATATATATATATATATATATATATATTATATATTATTTTATATTATTATATTATATTATTAATATATTAATTGTATATTACATTATTTTATATTATTATATTAAATTATTAATATATTAATTGTATATTACATTATTTTATATTATTATATTAAATTATTAATATAATAATTGTATATTATATTATTTTATATTATTATATTATATTATTAATATATTAATTGTATATTATATTATTTTATATTATTATATTATATTATTAATATATTAATTGTATATTATATTATTTTATATTATTATATTATATTATTAATATATTAATTGTATATTACATTATTTTATATTATTATATTATATTATTAATATATTAATTGTATATTATATTATTTTATATTATTATATTATATTATTAATATATTAATTGTATATTACATTATTAATATATTAATTGTATATTATACTATTTTATATTATTATATTATAGTATGGTGAATTACAAAAGTTTGCATATTTTTTTAAATTCATATTTTTCTTGCATATAAAATAATTTTAATTTAATTTTAATTAACTAGAAGAAAACATTAAATTAAAATTGCATCATATATATATATATATATAATATAATTATTATAATATATAAATAATATTATATATAATATACTATATTATATTTTATTAATTATTATATGTATATTTATATATATTTATATATATATTTTAATATATATTATATTAATTATTATATATAATATATTATAACAAAACGAGATAAAAAAACTTACGAACAATTGTATAGTTCATCCTAATATTTTTTAAATAATTTATAAATATTTGATTATACAAAACATACACCTACACACTGTGTGTGTCTCACTTTCTGTCTACCCTCAATATTACAAAAACAAAAAAAAAGAAGAAATAAATAATTAATAATAAATTAATAATTCATTGAACAAAACATATTAATTAATACAAACATATAAACCTTAAAATCCAACCATTTCCATACAATAAAATAAAATAAATAGATATCAGTTTTAAACGAATCGTTTAGTGATGAAACAAAAAAGATTCGTTCTAAAGATTAAAAAAAAAAAAAAAAGCAGAATAATTTCGTTGCGGTTAAATTTTGTTAGATATATCTTACACCATAGGGACATAAACTTCCTACTACTTGAAGCTTACCCTTACCCTTCCTTACCCTTTCCTAACCCTTCCCTATTGAGGTAAAAGCAAAACTACTGACTGTAATGTTCATGGAAGTGCTTTTTACATGCACACGTACACGCAAACTCAAACCTCATACGCACGCATACACGCATCGCGATTGGAAAGAGAGAGAAAGAGAAAGAGAAAAAAAAGAGAGAGAGAAAAAAAAGCGTAAAGGAAGGCCGGAAGTGAGAGAGCAATTAACGATATAAGTGGTTCGCTGCTCTCGCCATTGAGATAACATCAACTTAAACTCAAGTCCTAGCTTCTTCTTCTTCTTCTTCTTTTTCTTTTTCTTACTACCCACTTCGATGGGAAGATAGTTAACTCGAAAAAGAAAAAAAAAAGGAACAAGAATAATATGGCAGGTGGTTCTTACCTTTAGGACACATTATACGCTCTTATTCGCTTATGGTTAGTCCCCTTCTTTTTTTTTATTTCTTATCTCTATCTCATTCTCTCACAAAACTCAAAACTCAATCTCAATCTTTCTATCACTATCTATCTCTATTTTTATTATTATTATTATTATTATTATTATTTTCATATTTTTTTACTTTTTTTTGTTTGTTTATTTTTATTCTTTGGTTTTACATGGTTTTACAATATGAAAATCATTGAAATGCAAGAAACAAATTAATTAAATTAACCGTAGGATTTAATTTTGAAGTTAGTTTTAATGGTAATTCATATTTAATCAAATGGAACAACTATTTTTGCAATTTAATTATTATTATTATTATTTTATTTTCATATTTTTTTTCTTTGGTTTTTTTTTAACCCCTATTTAACCACCACAATACGAAAATGATTGAAATGCAAAAAAAGGAAAAATTGTAGGAACTGTATGATTGAATTTTTAAATTAGTTTCAATGATATTCATACTAAATCAAATACAACAATTATTTTTGCAATAATTGTTCGTTTTTTATTTATTTAAATATCAAAATTGTATTATAATAATATCATGAATAATATCAATTTAAAATAAAATAATGAGAAGTAAATATTTTGTTTTTTTTTTCTTTATGAAGATACGACGAGGGTTCCATCTCATTTGATTTTAACGAATTAAATTTCACTCTGAAGTTGCAATTATTAAAAAAAAAAAACAATTTGAAAATGCGTCCCAGCGTACCAAAAAAGGAGACCATTGAGTTGGTAATGAATGGGTTGACTTAAATTTTGATCGTCGCACGCGTATCTCACCTCACCTTCCACAGAACTTAAAAAAAAAAAAAAAAAAGAAAAAAAACTGAGATCCATCAAAGAAAAAGGGAATGAACGATAGGAAAAAGATCGTTCGATCGATCGATTGATCGATCGATCAATCCAACCTATCGTTTTACTAAATAACTTTATTTTTCTACCTCCACTTCACCCCCTTACTCCTCAATCATACAAGTTTGACTCATGTGATAATCACAAACCGAGTTGTGATGATGGTTTTGGGTACGAGGTATGGTCAAAACCGTAGAAGAAAGTTATTTGCATTTTATTAAATACGAGCAACTTAATTATTACCAACTCAACTCGGCCAAACTGACTTTTAAGGGCCCCCAATAATTTATTTTATTTTATTTTATTTTATTTTTTTATGGTGAGAGAGACACGTTATTAATATTAAAGTAGATATAAACGATTTAATTTGTGTTACGCGTGTGGTCGCGACTATCGATTGTCATCAAAGGGGTGGGGAGAAATAAAAAAAATCGGAGGGAATAACAAAAAATGTGGGAGGGGCAATGAATAAAAAAATGATTTATTCTATTATTATACTACGTTGGTCAGTTTTGATTACGGTGATTTATTACGTTATATATAATAATAATAATAATAATAATAATAATAATAATATATATTTATTATACATTATTATATATTTATATATTTATTATATATTATTATATTATTTATTATTATATAATATTAAATATTAAATATAATAATTATTTTAATTATTATATTTTTATTATATTTATTAATTAATTTAATTATTATATTTATTTTAATTATTATATATTTTAATATTGTAATAATATTTTATATTTAATTTGTATCTTAACTTTTTCAAATGATATGTTAATTTATTGTCACACCTGTAATCTTTGCTATTAAATATTCTACTTATTATTATAATAATATTATATTATATCTATATATATATATATATATAGTTACAGGTGCACATATAAACTTAAGTAACAACCAACACAAAGTAATATTAACGTATGAAAAGTGAGGTTAAGTGAGGAAGGGGATTGGAATTGGAATGGGAATGAGATACGGAAGGGGTGTGGTGAGGAGTAGGGGGATGAAATCGTGTCCGTTATTATTATTGAAGGTTTCTCAAAGACTTTAAACCGAAAGTGAAACTGAAGAAGAAAGAAAAGAGGGAATATAACCGGTGATGTGCTGATGTTAATGGTAGTGGTGGTTATGGTGATGGTAGTAAAGAGGATGTGGTTAACCCATGGTCAAATCGAGCTTTTGCTGGGCTTCTGCACATCCTGAAATTGGTGACAAAAGAGACTCACCGGAACTAAACTTCGTGATACGGTACAATGCATTATACACAAATATATATATATATGACACAAAGTTGCATTCACATGCAGGTATGTTTTTATTACGTTAATTTATTTATAAAATAATTAATTAATTAAAAGAAAAAGGAACGAGAGATTCAAGTAATTTCAGTGCCATCTATTGGTCATAGATTTCGGTGAGTGTACGAAACATTTGAACATAACCTAACATTTATTTATAGAACAACGTCATACTTTGGGTTTTTTTTGAGCTACAGTAACACGTGACGGAGCACAGTTTATATATATATATATATATTTCTTTTTATATAGTTACGTGAATAAAATAAGATCAAAGATTTTGTTGAACGTTTTATGGTTAATAAAAGACCTACAGGTTATCGTAATACACATAACCTTTAATTATGCAAAGTGTATTTTGACGTAGACGTGTCTATAACGAGAGAAATGGTAGTAAGCATTAATAATAATAATGTTTGATCATTTGACAGATTGGTATTCTCGTAATTCTCGTCGGATTAAAAAGTAATAGAAGTGTTTGATCGATCGGTCACGTGTTTTCTTTTCTTTCACTTTTTCTCACTCACTTACTCTGATAAAATAAAACACGACAGTTATAGCAATCACAATTTTTAGGTTAATAAGAAAAACAAAATAAAAATGAATGTCGAGTCATACTCAATGCCATAATAAATCTCAAACGATTGATACAATGATTAATCAACATAATTTACCCATAGAATAAAAACCCCAATTTTTAGGGAATTTATTACTGACTTACCAATAGTTAGATCAAATCTTCGTTCGTGAAAGGAAACAATTTGTTCAAGAGTAGTCGCATGTTTTATAATTGTAAAGTTTAAACTTAACCAACGGGCCCCATTTTTTTTTAGTCCGTCGGGTAAAAATCGTTAGTGTGTCAGGCCCCAACGGCTGACCGCTAATGGGACCCAAATTAATTTCACGTAATTGGGGCTACACGCATACTAACTAACTGACACGAAGTGTGTGTAAGTCACCGGTCCCATCCCGTCCCGTCCCGTCCCGTCCTGCTACTCGTTTTACCCTAATAGGAATAAAATAAGCCCTTCCTCTTTCTTGTGCAGAAGCCGAGAGAACGCGCCGACATAATTGCACCGTCCGCTTGCTTACTGGGTTTGCTGGGTTTGCTGGGTTTGCTTGACCAACGCCGGAAATAAGCAAACACGATTACGCCTCGAGCACTGTGTTACTACTACTATTACTACTACAAACCTTTTTTTTTAAATATATATATTTTCATTTTTCTTCTTATTGTTCCTTGGTGTTGTCGGTGTGTCCTTGAGAAAAGAAATAATTAAGCCGGATCATGTGATAATATTAATGCTATTCTTATTATTATTATACAAACTTTTTGTTTTGTTTCTATATATTGAACCTTTTTGATACTATGGGCCACTTTAGTAGCCCTTCATAAGATGCTACTGATATACTATGGGCCACTATATTGGCCCTCTATAAAATGTCGCGTATTTTACATACAACTAGCGGGTTGTCATTCAAAGCTAAAAAATTGGGAGTTTATTTTATCATTCAATTCTGAAGTAATACCAATTCAATTGACTTTAGCAGTAAACTCTTTAGTTGTAGTTACAATAATTTAATTTTTAATTATTGAGATTTTGGAGGTTATGTACAAATCACTAGTGTTTTCACACATACTATTATTATTATAAACAATGATTTGACCATACTTAAAGCTAAATTTTATTTCAAATTATTTTTGAATTTGGTGGTATAGTTAATGAAGTGATGCTCAAATAAGAAAGTAGAATGGGCAATAAGTTGCAACCGGCTGCATACGACGAACATATGCAGTTATAGTACATCAAATATTTCATTATGGGTCTCTAATTTTAATGTTTTTGTTTCTTTCAATTAAAAATCAACAAAATTACTCAAAAATAAAGTATAGTTTTGATTCTGCACGTATCAACAGTCCGTACAGTTGAAGTAGTACAGTTGAAAACACGCTCATAACTTAAAATTTAATTTTTATTTTTTTTTCTTACTCCTCCTTAGTATTCTTGGTGTGTCCTTGAGAAAAACAAGTAAAATTAAGCTTATAAAATAATATATGTGTCGATTTAAAGATAATTTCATATTTAAAGATAAATACTTGAACATGTAGCAATGAATAATTTTTAGGTTAAAGGTATTGAGAAGAAGAATAGTGGTGGGGGTTGGTTGGTATCGTTGAGGTGGAGTGGGGGGCGGTGGCTCACGAAATGTGACGTTTAAATTTAGTATAATATATTTTCCATATAATAATTCTCGCTATACAGACAATATTTTACAAAGCATGATTTATTATTACTAATTCGTGTATGTATATTCTCATGTGTGTATGTGTGTATGTGTTTCTTTCTCTCTCGCTCTTTCTCTTTTTCTTTCTTTTTATTTTGTGTAATCGTGTACTCGCTACGATATACTTGGGGATTTTATTTCGCAAATGCTAGGGATTTTTTTTTTATTTTTTATTTTATTTTACCCCATCCACAATCGTCTTTAGTTTCTTCTTCTTGGCTTTTTTTTTTCATTTTTTCTTTTTTTTTTTTTATTACTCCTCTTATTTCTTATTCTTATTACATGTGTTTGTGTGTTTTTTGTTTATTTTTTTTCCCTTGTTTTTTTTTTTCTTTCTAACACACCATTTTATTCTCGGTTATAACACAGTGGTTAATTTTTTTTTTTCATTTTATTTTATTTTTTTTTTATTTAATTCTTTTCGTTACTGTCCTAATATTTATACATTCATAATACTGTGGTTTATTTCGAGATTGTTTATTTTTTTTCTTTTCCTTTTTTTTTTATTTAATTCTTTTTTTCTTTTTTCTTATCATTCGAATTTTTTCAATCAAACGCATCGTGTCCTTTTCATGTGTGTGTGTGTGTGTGTTTTTTTTTTCAAATAAAAAATTAAATAAATAGAATTACACATACGACAATGATACTGGAAATTGAGGTTGATAATTTTTTTTTTAAGTATAAATAGAAAAAAAATATGGAGGTTAGACAAAAAATAATTTTATGGCAAAATTCGAATTAATTTACAATAAATCTTTTTATTTTTGGGTTTTTTTTTTTAATTATGCAAATCTCTGGACTGTTCTTTAATAATTAATTAATATTTAATTAATTTATTTATGCTGAAAGGTTGAAAATTTCACGATGCGTTTTACCCTAATTCACATTTCTATCTCTCTTTCTCTCTATCTCTCTCTCTCTTTTATCTATTTTCCCATTTAACTTACAATCTAAAATAAGATTACAATTGTTATTTGAAAAAATGAAATTGATCATTTTCTCCTTGTTTTATTTCATTCTTTTTTTTTCCTTTACTTTTACGATTTACTTCAATATTTACAAGATAATTTAATTATTTTGTTATTATTATTTTTTATTATTAAGTTAAAGTATTAATAATCCGATGAATTTAACTTAAAAATTTGTATTACTTATTTCACGTATATTTACAATAAAATCTTCGAACGTTCAGCACAATTAATCCGTTATCACTTATTGTTAATTAAATATATATATATATATATATATATATATATATACTTATTACACTGATATTTCAAAATTTCTTCGATTGGTTAATCGACGACGTATAACTCAAGTATCATTTATGTTTTTTTCCTTCCCTTATTATCTATTTAAAAGATGAAATCATCTTTTGTCGATTTTCAACTTAAAAAAAAAAATAACAAATAAAAAAGAACAAAAAATAGAAAATAAAACTTCAAGAAATAGGATCAAACTATTATCCGGTTTTCAACATCAGAAACATATACACATATATATATATATTTCCGAATTATCTCACCAACCTTTCATATTACCTTTTTATTTATTTTTTCATTCTTCCTTTCTTTTTTTTCTTTCTTTTTTTCCTATCATTCGACGATCATTTATATGTAATTTCGTGTCATTTTGGTATCCCTTCTATCTTGCAAGGTTAAGTATTATTTCTTTTCCTAATGTCATATAAATTGTAGATTCGCGTTCGTGGACGATCGGTTATTTTCGAAATAAAATAGTTCGACGAGAATCTCATCTTTTTATCTTCCACTTCTTCTTTTTATTCCATCCTTTTTACGACTATGTTCCCGCCATTTTTTCTACAAGCCATCTGTAGGAAAATAACGGAAACAAAGTTATATTTATAAATCAAATCGGTAATTGTAATTTTTTAGAAAATATTTCAATTGTTTATAATTGAGATAATCAACGAAAAATAATCTCGTATTTTGTTATTAATTTAAATAATTTATTTCACATTTCACATTTCACATTTTTTTTTCTTAGGTTTTTTTAGGCATACGATTTTGTTCCCGCCATTTTTTCTACAAGCCATCTGTAGGAAAATAACCGAAACAAAGCTCTACACCTAATATTTAAGAATTTTGTTTTACAATACCTCTTGTTTTATATTTCATTTTCATTGATTTGTATCTCAAAAGATAATCGTCATTAGATAAAACGATTATACATCTATGTTATATATATATATATATATATATATATATATATAAATAAATATTTTCTTGAACATTTTGTTCTAATTAAAGTACTCATTCGTCATAGTCATAGTCGTCATAATAATTCGAATTTTATCATTTTTTTTCACCCCCATACAATTCTAAAAAACAAACGGAATGTATCGAGTTGCGAAAAAAATTATTAATAACGATAAATAAATTGTTGTTATTATTATTTTTCAATCGTTGACTCATAAATCTCATCGTAGGGAAATATGCTATATATATATCTCGGAAGATTTGTGATAATCTTATTATCTTATAAATATCTATTATTAATTACGAAATAATCATTTTGATCTATAGTATTAATCATAGATCGTATGATTTATGTCCTAAATATCGTGTATACTTTCTTCATCGCTATCAGCTTTTATACTTTCAGGAGTATCATCTCTCCTAATTGGTGAACCTTCCCGACTTCTACTTCTATCCCTTTGCATTGTTTCCCTATCCTTCCTATCCTTTCTACTTTCCCTATCCCTATCGTCAACCATATCAGGACTATCTCTGTAATAATTGCTCAAACTTGATAAACTCGAGCTGGCAGCAAGCGAACCAAATGGTCCAGCACTTGGTCCAGCTAGGATCATGGTAGGTGGATAAAGTCTGTATGGTAATGGTTTTTGCAATGTAACAGCTGCAGTTGCTTGTTGATAAAACAATTGATTCGATGGTAAATGATGACCCGTAGCGTAAGGAAAATATCTTCCTGCTGCAGGATGGGTTGGTACCGCTGCACCAGCACCACTTCCATAAAATTGTTGGAATGCGGCTACTGCGTAATTACTTTCAGCCATTATTTCAAAACCGACCATCGTTTGTCTCTTCCATTTTGTTCTGTAACATAATATTTCATTGACAAATGATTAGATAAAAAGAAATTCTAATAGAAATGAATTTTTATATATTAAATTTCAGTGTCACATTGTTTGTTTTCTAATGAACTTTGAAACTACTGAACTGATCTTAATGAAATTATATAATTTTATTTATTAATATTATTTATTTAATTTATTAATTAAGTTTTTATTTATTTTGTATGATTTTTTTTTTAAACTTAGAATATGGAATAATTTTTATTTGTTATTTCTTATTGCTAATTTAAGAACTTAATTACTTAGAGGTTTTCTTGGTTTTCAAGTTCTATAAATTGTCGACAGATGGTGCTGCATCATAATTCAATTATTTTACGTTTTTTTTCAGAGTTACACTTGACACAACTAACCTTACTTTTTCTACCTTTTCATGCATTATTATTTTATGTATTCTATTTTAATTATGGAATCCAATTAAATTGGATAAACCAAATATTTGATCTTAGTTATATGTTGGACAATTTCAATTAACAATTGAATTTAGATCATCATTTCAAATTAATAATATAAAACATAATAACGAATCAATAACTGTACTAACAAAAAGCGTCCTTTTTTATGTCTCTACTTGAAATCGACTGGCAACAAAGTGGCTTATAAGTAGGAATATATCTCAAGTTGTAGTAGTAGTCTCTAATCTTGCACGACCTTTTTCGAAAATTCGAACTACCGTAAGATAATATCCCCCCAGTGGTGATTTGTCGGACGGTGGTATTTAGCATAAGAATCGTTTTTGATACCGATAGAACAAAAAGAGAAGAAAAGAGAAGAAAGGGGTGTGAGGGTGGTGAGAAAAGAGAAAAGAGAATAGGGTAGTAAAACATAAGAAAGAGAAAGCATTCTAAAAGCAATCACGACATTCTAAGCAATTTCCTTTCTTTCTCTCTCATACCCTTTGTCGTTTCACTCTTACCTATGACTACCAACCACTACCACTATTACAACAACAACAAACAACTATGAAGCACCACTAACACCAACACTAACACCACTAACGCGCTTCCACCCTCTTCGAGTATGTAAATCCCGATCTGGGACAATTACGCTAAAACGGGCTGGCGTGCCGGCAAGCGGTTACGTTGGCCACACTGCTGGAGAGAGGGCTTATTATACTAACAAATAGCCCATGGAGTTCAGTGCCTAATCATCGCGTATCATGCCACGCATACACACGTTTAATAGCGTTGCTACACCTGCGAAACTACCCTTGCTACTTTCAAAAGACAAAGATAGAGACAATGACAGTGAGAAAGACCTTCTATATATATGTATACACAAACACATGTGTATATATCAAACTAACGTTTGAGTTTCGAAAAAGGCTCGCGTTTGGTCAAGGGGTGTGAGAAAGTGAGATGAAACGATAAAGAGATAGAAAGGGTGAGAGACTCTATTTAACCCCCACCTACCTTTACTACCCCCTACCTCAACGTTAAAGTAATATTCTCGAATCTACAGGGAATATTACCCTAAAACCCTTTCCCTTTTGTACGTGTTCTTTACACGAGACTCTTGTACAGCGATTTTCTTTCCTATTTTGCAATTCTTACCCCGTCATCCCTTTCTGTTTTTTTTTTCTTTATCGTTGACAATGTTCCATAAACAAAAGGTGCGAGAGAAAACAGAAGAAGAAGAAGAAGAAGAAAGCAAAATGAACAAATAAATGTAATTTCGTTTTCATCAACGAAGTTTTGCGAGTTTTCCGATGAATCATGGTGTACTGTTCGAACTTCCTGATTCTTTCTCTTGCCAACGATAAATCAGTGACTGTTTCGTGGTTTGGTTGCAAATTTCTCGAATTGTCTATCTCACTCATACAACTACAGACACACACATATACATACATATAAAATTCGACGATAATTAAATCCCGTCGCATCGGATAGTAGGTGTACATTCATTTACCTACGCTTCGTTATAATTTTTATATTCCTCCCCCCTCCTCAACGCCACTTTTTCTCTCTCTTTTGATCCTGATTCCTATCCTAACGGGAATTCAGCCAAATGACATAAAACTAAATAAAATAAAATAAAAGAAAGAAAAGGAGAGAGAATAAAAATTTGTTTTGAGTCTCGATGTGCGACGAGAAAAGAGAACAAAAATAAAGAAAGAAAATAAAAGAAAATAAAAAAATATTAAAAAGAAACAATTTAAAAAACAAAGAAGAAAAAAATAACACCAGCAAGAGAGACGTGTTGTGTCGGATGGCATTGGATTGAGTTGGATTGGGTTGGGTTGGGAAAGTTGGGGGTATTTGAAAACCTTCTAGCTTTTCGTTGTTCGTAGTAATTAATAATCAGCGAATGAGATTCGGGCGTGGTATACGTTGGTGGAATGGACAGGGGTGAGGGGGTACACAAAGCGGCTCTAACGGATATGCAACTCGCACGGAAAATTCGACAATTAATATATTCGTTGAACACTCAGTAACACTCCTCTCCACTCCACTCCTCTCCTCGCCCCTCTTTTTCGCATAGGAGGTTTTATAGGTGGTTGCAAACACGTGCGCGTTTGTGTTACATTGCGTCAGGATTGAAAATGTGGGCCACCTCTCCCGGTTCTCTCGGAGCATTTTTTTTTTTTTATTTGTCGACGAGAGTCACCCGTCGACGATAGGCTCGTAGGGTGGAGTGGGGTTGGTTGGTGGAAGAAGGGGAGGAGGAGATAGCAGTAAAATCGTTCATGAATTTTAAACAGGGACCCCCTCTCCCTCCACGTTTCTGAATCGAGCCACTGTTGGATCATTTCTCATTTTTCTCCCGACACTTTTGAGAGCACTGAATGAGAGTGAGAGAGAGAGAGAGAGGGAGAGGGAGAGAGAGAGAGAGAGATGCATAGAATTGCAATTGAAAACCACCGCTTGCACGATTATCTGATGAGTAATGTTTTTTAATACCCCCACCCCTATTTTTATATTCCCTTATTGTTGTTGTTGTTGTTATTAGTTGTTGTAGTATTAAAGATGAAGGGGTTGGTTGGTTACCTTCGGTCATTTCGAGTGCAACTATTACTATTCTAAAACATTCTTAATTGCCATACTCTCTTGTCCAAAAAAAAAGAACCCTTAGGACGATTATTCTGAAGGGAAGTAAGACAGGTCACAGGGGAAAAAAGGCACTAGGACCCCATAGAAAAGAGACTAACCTAAGTCATTGATTTATCGTTCGAGATGTCGGGTTCCTTGGAAAAAGGGATGCTCGATCTTGTTCGGACCAAAATGAAACCAACTTAAGGGCTACGATCAAGGAGGGGGCAGGGGAAACGAGTAAAAGTCTAGAAAGAGTTGAAAAGAGAGAGAAAAAATGTGAGGTGGGGGCAAAAGGTGTTTGATGGTCCCCTATCTCACCTCCCGGGTTTGGTCAAAGAAAGTGTAACGATCCTTCCTTTCCATCGTAGGGCTTAATGATCTTTGACTTTGACTTTTCGGGTGGGGTGGGTTGAAGGTTATGGGGCCCTTTACTTGTTCTTATTCCTTTTTTTCAAACCAATGAAATCCCCCACCTATGGGAAATTGTGTTCTTCAGCGATTATCGAATCCTACAAAGATTTTAGGTTAGGTTAGGTTAGGTTAGGTTAATAAGTTCATTTTATACAGTGTTTTTCTATGTGTGTGTGTGTGTGTACTATTGTTTGTTGTTGAAAAAATAACTTTTTTATTGTTGTTGTCAATACATTTTTGAAAAAAAAGAGATTGCAATTGACGATTTAAAAGTACAGATGATAGAAAAATTTCGTTTTTCAGATTAGTGTGAAAAAGTTTGCTAAAAATTCATGCAACAAATTTCATTAAATCAATCAATATTGCACAAAAATGTTTTAATTAGAATTTAAACAATATTTTGATTATGCTATTGTTACTAAAATGTCAAAAGAAGATTAAATTTAACGAACAATTTTTTAATAAAATAATTTCTGTCTACCTAACCTCAAAAAAAAAAAACAAAAAAATACAAAATAATTTTAATTCTACACGTTACTTATGTTCAAGCATACACGAGACACTATACCACAAAACAACTACAACATCTAACCTAAGCGATGAAAAATGACGGAAAATAATCGTCAAAGAAAGGAGAGGAGAGGAGAGGAGAGGAGAGGGGTGTTGGGAAGGGAAGGAGGAGGGGGGAGGACACGCTCGAGAAATAGAGTTAATGCATTTATAATGGTGGTTGGGGTTTGGGTGCTGCTTTTGCGGTTATTACAACTACGTGCGACATTAATGCACACACATAACCTCACTCTTCTAGCAACCAGGAGGAGGTTGGTTTGCTATAATAATGCAACAAGAGTTAAAGAGAGAGTGAGAGAGAGAGAGAGAGAGAGAGAGAGAAATAGATAGATAGATAAATAGATAGAAAAAGAGTGAGAGAGAGAGAGAAAGATTGACGACATATTTTCGAATTATTATTTGCCTCGGTGACTGCGAGACACATGTTTCATGGGATAGAAGGGATGGTAAACGACAGGCTGTACCTATTTCCTCCCATGTGCGTTGTTATATGAATTAGAGAGAGATAGAGAGAGAGAGAGAGAGAGAGAAAGAGAACAAAAGAGAGAAAGGGAAGAAGAATATAAAAAAAAAGTGGATGAACGCGTTAAAGCGATTATGCGCTCTCGCCAATGCACTTTTCTTCCATTGTTGCAAAGAGAAAGATATATGTATGTGTATGTATATTTGTGTGTCTATGTGGTTGGGTATTAACATTAGATTGATGGAACTCACATTTATGGTTTTATTTTTTAATATATTATTTAATATATTTTAATATATTATTTTTAATGTATTTTGTGTTAAATATATTTTTATAAATTTTAATATATTATTTTTACTATATTTTTTTTCAATATATTTATTACATTTTTTTTTTTTATATATTTTAATATATTTTTTTTAAATATATTTTATTATTTAATATGCGCTACAATATTAACACTAAATTACAGGAACACGTCAATCTAACTCACTTATAATTTGAATTTGTTTCTTATACACATTCAATTAAATATCCACTTTACAATGTATATATGTAAGTATATATATAAACCATCTATTATTATTGAAACCAGTCAAGAAAAATATTATATTGATAAGAAGCAACCTTATGTAATTTTCTTAAGTAGTCTTCGTTTAACTTAGTCTGCAAAAGTCAAGTCAAGTCAAATCAAGTCAAGTCATCGTACGTTAATCCGATTAGCCTAATTTTAAAAATACCAACCTAGTAAAATTAAAGTTTCATATCAATTAAAAAAAATATATTTCAACAAATCTTCAGGTACCAAACAAACCCCTTCAAATAAATCAATTCATCAATTATATTTAATCACCCTATATATTTGTATAAAATAAAAAAAAAGAAACGTTCGTTTCATGACAAATGACAATTGGGTAGATGACTTGGACACTTTGAAGAAAAGAATAAGAAAAAAAAAAAAAAAAGAAGAAAAGAATCGTGTCCCGAAACGAGTGCACTTTTCTATAAGTAATTGTAATAGTATTAAATAGTAGTAGTAGTTAGTAGTAGTATAGGTAATCGTAAGGTATGTATATATAGTAGTAGCAGTCGAGGAATCAGAAGGGTGATCCGTTATGAAGCAGCGGTTTACCGGCGCCGTGGGAAGCTCGTGTGTGCTTCCGGCTGATGTCGAGAAGCCTCATGAAACAACGCACCGGATTCTCACGATTGCTAACATATCAACGCGTCAACCAACCAACCAACCAACCAACAACAACAACAACAACAACGACATAGTCATAGTCATAGTCATAGTTGTCATCGTCGTCGTCGTCGTCGTCGTCGTCGTTTTCATCTTGTCTCAAAACCGTTCACGACAGTTTCAAATAAAAACAATACCTAAGTTTCTTCTTCCCTATCCCCCCCCGCCCTCCCTCCCGCCTCAATCTTCCGCATGTAGTTTTCTTGAGAAATAGGAAGAATATTTTCTTCAGAAAGACATCTGATATATCATCTATTCTTTTTATTTTATGCTTATTGTTGTTGTTGTTGTTTTACTTCTGGTTTATTAAAAGAATCAAATTTTGTGTAGGTTTATTTGAGGAAAGAAATTTGATTGGTTGATTCAAATGAGTAGAATCAAACTAGAGGGAGCCACATTAACGTTAACGTTTCTTACGTTATTTTGTATTCGTATTCTTATACTCTTATTGTTTTATTTTTGGTTTATTAAATAATCGAATTTTTTATAGGTTATATTGTAAATTTAGGAAAGAAAATTGATTGGTTGATTTAAATAAAGAGAAATCAATTAGAGGGAGCCACTTTAAAAAATTAACGTTTCTCAAATATGTTTGAGATTATAGGTTATATTAATCATATATTTAATACTCCTATATTGCTAGCGGGATAGAGAGAGTGACAGTAAACACTACGGTGCAGACATATATGCGTCTGTCTCACTTATCACAAGTTGAGTCTAGTGCGCATGATCGTGAATGCACAAATCACGAACAAATCATACACAAATTCAGTAATGATAAATAAATTTTAAGCTGCGAAAGGGAGGTGGCTTGTGCCCTTCTCCACTTGCCATTACAGACGCGACGCTTGCGCACAACGCTCAAAATACAAAAAAAGAGATAGAAGTAGTCATTTGCTGTCTCACTTTGTCGGTGACGCTTCCACTTACGGCCGCTAGCAATATAGGAGTATTACACACACACATATATGATATCAATAAATTAACTATTTAATTGTGGGACTATAATTTCGAATAAAAATAATATTAACAGAAGTACCATAATATTTTTGAGAAATAGGAAGAATATTTTCTACAAAGAAAAAACAACATTTGTCATATCATCCATCTTTTTTATTCTTATTCTTATTTTTTTTTTATTTCTGGTTCATTAAAGAATCGAATTTTTCATAGGTTATTGTATATTTAAGAAAGAAAATTAATTGGTTGATTTAAATATATAGAAACAAACTAGAGGGAGCCACTTTAAAATTAATGTTTCTCAAATATGTTTGAGATTATAGGTTATATCAATGAACTAACTATTTAATTGGGACTTTTGACGATTATTTCGAATAAAAATAATATAAATAAATAAATAAAATAATAATAAATAAAAAAACTAACACGTGTATTGTAATATTTTTGAGATATAGGGAAAATATTTTCTTCAAGAAAACATCTGATATATCATCCATCTTTTTTATTCTTATTCTTTTTGTTGGATCAAATAATCAAATTTTTTCTAGGTTATTGTATATTTAAGAAAAAAATTGATTGATTAATTCAAATATATAAAATCAAACTAGAGGGAGCCACTTTAACGTTAACGTATCTCAAATAATGTTAGAAATGATAGTTTAGAATACCAATAAACTATTTAATTGCAACTTTTGAGGATAATTTCAAATAAAAATAATATCAACACGAGTACCGTAATATTCTTGAGAAATTAAAGAACTATATTTTCTTTTTTTAATCAGGAAAACAACATCCGATCTATCTCATCATCTTCTAACCTCTTTTTCACGTGTCGTATCAAAAACAAATCAAATATTGTAAACGTATACTTAGGAAATAAAACATAAAAATTGATTAGATAATTTAGAACAAGATTAAAGGAAGTTATCCTATAAACGTTAACTGTTTTTATGTTACTCAAACAGGTTAAACCAATGAACTACTAAATTAAAACCGTTAACGATAATTTCGAATAAAAAACAATACTAAGTTCCTCCATGTTGTTTCTTTAAGAAATAGGAAGTTAACACAACATCTACTTTTTCTTCACACGTATATATCAAGGAATCAAATTTTCTAAACGTATATTTACGAAACAAAATATAGTACAACACACCTGATCAATTTCTTCTTCATCTTTCCTTTTTATTTCAGATCTTTCAAGAGGAATTCAATGTTTTAAACGTATATTTACGAAATGAAATTGATTAGACGATTTTAAAATACAAAAAGAAAAGCACCTAACGTTTATGTTTAAGTTTCTTAAGTTATTGAAACGCAACATACACAGAGACATAGGTTGGTGTGGCGATAGGGTAAACCAATAAACTACTTAATTGGGATCTTCGATAGCGTGCATTCGTTGTTCGTTAGATCGCATTACGTTTATTATAAGATATTATTCCGTAAGAGATCTCTACCTCGATAAAGTATCATAGCTTGTTTGCGGTCTAACGACCGATGCCACCTAACGAGCGCAAAACCCATGTGAAAGGTTCATATTTTCCCTACAGAAAATTACGGTGCAGTCACGTTCGCCTAAGCGACTTTGTGGGGCCGTTGGTATACTTTCCTATTACATGTGTATGTATATATATATATATATATATATATTTATAAGATCTCATTCTAAGCTTCGACATTATTATTTTTTTTATTGAGGAATATGAACAAAACAAAAAATATTATAAAAATATGGCAAATGTGTTATACATTGAATGATTATTTATTTGAATTTTATTTATTTTATTTTTCTTTAAGATTGTAGGGAAAATGACAATGATTTTTTAATGGTTTTTTTTCTTTTTTTTTTTGATAATAGAAAATAATTAAAACATATATTAATTCAACATATTTTTATTGATTAATTTAATTTTATATTAAAATATTTATTTAATTTATTTTTTTTTTTTATATTTAATTAAAATATATTATGTATAATATTATTAAATATAATCTATTAATTGATATTAAATTATTAAATATTAATAAATGAAAAAAAATTCAATATTATTAATTGAAATATTTATATTTAACTTATGAATTTAATTATTTATTATTTGATTTAATTCATTTCCTGTTATTCACAATTTTTATAATAAATATAAATGATCCTTACCCTGATCTTTTAACAATAAAATAAAATTATATAAAAAAAATAATAAAAATAAAATAAATAAAATATTATATAAACACATTACTACTAACATATTTATACAATTTAATTAATTTCCTATCATCCCACATTTCCACGAAATAAATAAATAAATAAATAAATAAATAAATCTTTCACAGTGAACTCATTTAACATTAAATCCAAAACTAAATCCAAAACACTCAGTTTCGAGCTTACACGAGAGAAGATACGTTTACGAGAGTGGATGTTGTGTATCCTACACGTAATCTCGATCTCTTGACTCTCTTATTTACACACAAACTTATACACATATACACACATATATAGAAGTATGCAACAAAGATATGTTTTATACACCGGGCCAGCTTTCGCGCGTCGCAAACTGCATCGTTCAACTATGTATCTCTTTCTATCTCTTTCTCTCTCTCTCTCTCTCTTTCTTTCTTTATCTCACACATGTACACATATACATACGTATATTCTCTCTCTCTTTCTCTCTTGTATGCGTGAGAGAGGATCCTGCCCCCGGGACGTGACTCGTAATTCTAGAGTATTATGCGGTAGCTCGATGGTGCTTTCTATCTTGTCTGACGTTTTTTGAAATCGCTACTAAAAGCGGCTTCCTTTTATTTACAATTAAACCAACCTAACTAACACAATGTTATAAACAATCATTTAAAAATAAAAAAAAAAAATAAAAGAAAAGAAATCAAATGAACATTTTCTTGGAAATATTGGATTAGTTCGGAAAGTAATTTTGTTTATTTCCTAACACAAGTTTGATTCCCCCTTGCATTTGATTCCACCCTTGCCAAAAAAAAACCAACACCTGAGATCAATGAAAGGTTTAATTAAATAAATTTCATTGTTTATGTTAACTCGAAAGGTCTACTAGGTTTAACCTCGAAGTGAAAATTGTATTATTGTTTTCATTTTTACTAATGAAAAATGAAATGATACTCAGGGCAACCCAATATTAGGTGATGAAAGTAATGTTTCTCATTAAACCTTTAAACTTTTCAATTCAAATGATTAACGGAACAACACACGGGATGAAATAATAAAATGTAGGAGGAAGGTTAAAAGAAGAAAAATTAAAAAAAAATAAAATCGTTCGTAGTCAGTCGTAGTGGCGCCCTAGGTGTGGCCAGGGCGCCTATCTTTGCGTGAACGAGCCAAGTCATTCGAAGAACAAGAAGAAAAAGAAGATTTTAAAATGCAACAAAAATTTAAGCGGGACACTTAAAAAAGCATGCCGACAGGAGCGTCACTAATTTTACTTTTAGACTTTTTTCTTCTTCTTCTTCTATTTTTTGAGTCTAGTTTTCTATTTTTTTTTCTTTGGTCTCATTTTGCCCATTTCTTTTTTTTTTGTTCAACATCATTGTCAACTTCATCGTCACTTTCATCGAAACTTGATGATCTTATTTCCTCATTCCTCAAAAATATGACTGAGGGTGAAGGGGTGGGGATTAGAGGATACTATTGAGGTTTGAAAAAAAAAAGGGCTCGAACTTTTTCGTGTGACTCGTATTACTCGGCTACAAACTTTGAACCTTCTTAAATTTCTTGATTTATGATGGATCAGTATAACAATGTGTTGTATATGCATTTACAAATGTGTTTCTTTTTTTTCTTCTACGGTTTTAATTGACCATAACCAACATGGTTTTCTTTTAAAGAAAAGAATGAGGAGGGGTTTCGAATTTTCACAGTAAATTTAAAACTAACCTAAAAACTATGAAAAATCATTCCTTTTTCTTTTTTTTTTTTTTCAAACAGTTAACGAGTATAGTATAGTTTCATTTTGAAAATAACGTGTTGTGTTGTGTATAAAATGTTTGAACAAAAGATGAAACTTAAAAAGAGAACCCTCGAAAATCGTCTGTTGGCATGGAAGACTTAAAACCCGGATGACTTTGTAAAATTTTCTATAAGGGGGAGCAAAAGGATGCCGCTCTCGCTGTATATTCTGAAATCTATAAAACATTAAATAAGAGAGAGAGAGAGAGAGAAAAAGTTAAAAGAAAAAGGTTAGAGTGAGAGAGACTCACTAATACAACTACTACTGTAAATATAAACGAGATGGAAGAGAAACAAAGAGACCTCGTCGAAAGGATCGTTTCAAAGTGTGACGAATTTTCGATGGACGTTTATAATCATCTTTCTATTCATTTAATTTACCGTATCTTTAATCGTTCACTCATTATTATAAACATTGTCATAATAATAAATTGTTTTTTTTTTTTTTTTTTTTTTTTTAAACGATTGATTATTTGTTATTTCAATTTAAAATTCAGCAAAACATTTTGTTGTATTTTTAAATGTAATACACCGAATCCATTTTTTTTTGTTTTTTTTTTTTGTTTTTTCGTTACAATTTTTGTAGGTTACGATATTTCATGCAATTGAAATTATTTATTAATATATATGTATTAAATTGTGTTAAGTTTTTTGCAATGTTTTTTTTTTTTTTTTTTTTTTTTTTTAATGTAATTATAATATTAAAAACGTTTTGTTTCATTTTCAAATGTAATAAGTATCCATGTTGTGTTGTTCTTTCGTGACAATATCTTTAGGTTAGGAATTACTTCATTCAATTGCAAGATTATATATTAATTTATGTCAATTTTTTGACAATGTTTTTATTAAATTAATTATCAGTATGTGATTTAATTACATTAATTTATTTTCTATTATAATAATTATTTATTTGAATGTAATATTTGAAAACGTTTTATTTAAATACGACGCTACTCCATGTTTTTGTGTGTGTGTTTTTTTGTGTGTGACAATTTTTAAGGTTAGAATATTCTTCAATGAACCTAACAAAAAATATATTAATTTATGTTTCTATTAACTTGATGAATTCATAATTTCATTAAATTAATTCATCTTAATTCAAATTTAATTGAAATCAAGTAAAAATTGAATATAATTAAACATAATATTATAAAAATAAGACCCCATATGTAACCGATGAGAAAAGTATACAAAAAAAAAAAAAAAAAAAAACAATATTACATGCTAGAAAATTAAAAATAATCTAAATAATTAAAAAGAAAAAAAAAAGAAGAAAAGAGAAGTATCAAATCATAAAGAATAACCCGGAACAATGTTAAAAAACAAGTCGTCCGTATTTGAAAGAGAGTTTGTGTTTGACGGTTACTTTATAAACGCGAATGTACTCATTAACAACACTATAACCGTTCTAGTCCATGTAACCAAGAGAAAAGCATGGCTTCCGTGATTTTTATCCTGGAATTTAGTTCGACCGACGATCCTCGCGTTTAACCACGTAAACAACGGCTTTGTTGCCCGCCGCGATTTCCATTTACGGATTCGACACGCGTCCTCATAAAAGAACGCACCGCCATCCGTACCGTCCGTCCCGTCCATCCGTACCGTCCGTCCCGTCCATCCGTACCGTCCGTCCCGTCCATCCGTTCGTATCGTACCGTACCGTACCGTGCGTTCTGGATCCATCATCCCGTTGATCGTGATGCGGATATATTCTTGATTGATTTACTGCCAACAAAACTCGTGTTACGATCTAACCAAATCTCAGACGAGTTTCTTTTTTTATTTTTAACTGTGTATCTATATCATCATTCTTTAGTTTTTCTTATTTATTTATTTATTTATTTATTTATTTATAAAATTAAATATCTTTTTTCTATTTATTTAATTTGCACTTATTTAATTTCTTTATTTTTATTTTTTTTTTTTTAAATATTTTAATTCAATTATTTACATTTTAATATTAATTTTAAATATAATTAGGTTGAATTGATTTTAATTATGGTCCGTTAATACGAGTAGTTTGTAATATTTTTTCTTTTTTTTGTAAATAATTCGAATATTTATAAATATCATCCTTCGTTTAATTTTGTTATATTTTTTTCTTCTTCTATGAA
Organism: Polistes dominula; assembly: GCF_049000335.1. NCBI lineage: Eukaryota > Metazoa > Arthropoda > Insecta > Hymenoptera > Vespidae > Polistes > Polistes dominula. The sequence goes on from NW_028300865.1 coordinate 2,286,515, forward strand.
TCTAAATTGTTCTAAACACACATAGTTATTACTTATTTTATATAATAACTAAATATGTTAACTAAATACTTGTACTAATAGAATCAGTATACATCTTTATAAGTATTTAAAATTAAAAAATATACGACGACGCGAAATTTTCAAGGACAGTTGCGTGCAACTAAACGATGCGGTTATCGATGTAAAAAAAAATAAATAAAAAATAAAACAATATCCAACTTTTAACAAACAATTACCGATTCTTGTTGCTACGATCATTTGAAATTGATTTGTTTGCCATTTACCAAATATAATGAAGAATACTAAACATTATTATTATTATTATTGTTATTATTATTTATCAGTTTGAATATAAATCTTACCTTCTATTTTGATACCACGTTTTCACTTGCGTATCGGTTAGTTGTAATTTAGACGCGAGTTCCATTCTATCCTGTACGCTGAGATATTTTTGTCGTTCGAAACTCTTCTCCAATGTCTGCAACTGATGATCGGTAAAAGCCGTACGAGCTTTCCGTTGCTTCTTGCTTTGAGACGAACTCAAGGCACTGGACGAACAACCTTTAGGATCATCTTCTTTACCACCTACGAGAAGATAAATCGAAGGTATCTCTTATCAAATTGATTTTCTTTCAATCATAATAGCAATAATAATAATAAGTTAACCCTTATCTATACCTTACAAGTTATCCTAACCTTTAAATTTATTCTTACACCCTAAATATATTTCAAAACATATTAAACATACACCAAAAACGATCATGTGATAACATAACCTCATTCATAATTACGATCTTTCACGAATTAAATAATTGGACAATTTAATATAAGTTATTTTCTTTCAATAATAATAGTAGTAATATATAATAATAATTATTATTATTACAGTAAACCCTTATTTATTTTAGAAGTTATCCTAACCTTTAAATTTATTCTTACACCCTAAATATATTTCAAAACATATTAAAAACACACCAAACAATTGGACAATTTAATGTACCTTATTTCATTTAAGTAATAATAATATCAATTTTTATTAAAATAAGCCCTTATCTACCTTAGATGTTATCCTAACTATTAAATTTATTCCTATACCTAAATATATTTTAAAACATATTAAACACACATCAAACGATTACGTGAAAACATAATCTCATTAACAATTACGATCTTTCATGAAATAAATAATTGGACAATTTAATGTACCTTATTTTATTTAAACAATAATAATATCAATTTTTATTAAAATAAGCCCTTATCTACCTTAGATGTTATCCTAACCTTTCAACTTATTTTTATACCTTAAATATATTTTAAAACAAATTAAACACACATCAAACGATTACGTGAAAACATAACCTCATTAACAATTACAATTTTTCATGAAATAAACAACCAAACAATTTAAAATTAAATTACTTAAATGATAAATCATTTGTTGAAGTAACAAAAATTCTTATAAAAAATAAGTGTCAACAATATAAATATAAAAAGAAAAAAACGAAAGTAAAAAACGATTAAAAGTTACGATCGGTTAAATTGAACTATTGAGAACCACTGTTGTCCAATAGGAATCGATGAATTCGTCTCGATACGACCAATGAACGAACGCAACATCCTATATCGAGAAAAAGAAAGAAAAAATACAAAAATGAAGACAGTAAGTGAGAGAAAGATAGAGAGACAGAAAGAGAGTGATAAAAATAAACAAAAACAAAAAAAAACATAGAAGAATCAGAGATATGGGGAACGCTAGTTTTTTTTTTTTATTTTTGTTTTTATGCATGGCGCGATCACAGGGCCAGCTATTTCTCTCTCTTTCTCTCTATCGGTAGATCTTTTTGTTCTTGTGAAGCTACGGGAGTATACGAGCCAGTCCTGTGCACTCACGCGATTGGCTGATAGCGAGGATTGGACCACGCAGACGCGTCGAGACGCCACAAATTATCTCCCCGGTTTTGCCGGTAACTACGAGAGGGGGTGGGATTCCCCGAGGAGACCGATTACACCCGATACACGTCGTCGACTTTCTGTCTCTCTCTTTCTCACGACAACTAACTCGAGAATAGGTGCGCGAGCACCCACCACAGAAAGAGAGAGAGAGATGAGAAAACCATGCAGAATGTGTCTGTCTCTGTGTGTCTGTCTGTGTGTCTCTTCGTTCATAGGATCGACGCAGAATAAAATTTTACTTGCGCAGAAGCGCTCCCGCCCATTTTATTTCCCCCCACTCCAACTTCTTAACCTAACCTCCAAATATACTCGCGTTATCGTTCACGAAAATGGGGAGCAATTTTCTAATGTTTTTTTCTTTTTTTTTATTAACGCATCTCGAACGCACTCTCAGGGTGTCTCTCACAAAATTATGCAACTATTTATATTAAAATTGTATATATTTTTTTTTTTTTTTTTATAATAATAGTAGATATGATTTTGCAACGAAAACTTTATCTATAGGGTGTTAGTTAAATATTGAATTGGGTTAAATAACAAAGTTTAATTTTCTCTTGCAATTTTTTTTTCCTCAACTCTCCTACGTTCCTCCAATTATTTCAACTTCGATGTTATGCATAAATAATAATGTAGAATATTTAAAAAATAATAAACTATAAAACATATGTATTAACAGAGTCCCAAAAACAAAATGAAGTAATTCAATTTGAAATCGAATGAAGATGATGATGATGATGATGATTGACGTTAAAAAGGTTAGTAGTTTAAAACAAAATAAAGGGTCTTCTTTCTTTCATGGCTCATTTGAGAGCACTCATCTCGATATTTGAGATATCGTATGTTACTCTTTTTAGAAAAGCCTTGGGTAAACTTGAAAGCAACTGGCATGGATGATATCGGTAGGATGAGTGAGAGAACGAACAACCCTCTTCTCTCTCAAGGGATGTTCTTTGGGCTTGTAAAAGTATCTAAAGGCCTGTTGTCGCGAGTTCATCAATTGGAACGGTCGTGGGTGGTCGATAGGGAGTGCTGAATAAGAAGATGCCAATGCTGGATCAGACAGAGACAGAGAAAAATAAGAAAAAGTCTATGGTTTGAGGTTAGAAAGAAATAAAGATAGACTTTATAGACTGGTAAAGGGAAAAGGGGGAGGAAGGGAGGGAGGGAGATTGGGGGGGGGGGTAGAATGACCTCCTGAAACAGGAGAACGGATGAGAGAGTAAGAAAGAAAATAGTCGAAAGCTTGAAGATTGAGTTAACTCGGACGAAAGCGCAGCTCTTAGCTCCCGTTTGATCGGCCAGATTCGCTCGAACGGATCCGTGTCCGCCATATTCCAAAGATGGCCGACGATCCCCTTAGGAAACGTCGGCAAACCCTGGCCTCCTCTTCTTTTTCCTCCTCCACCATCACCTTCTTCTCTTTTTTTTTTTTTTCTTACAACATGAGCGTTCTTGCGCGGGTAATCTCTCCAGGTCGGGTTGTGCCCTTCAAGGTGAAAGGATAGAGAAATGGAAAGAGAAAGAAGAACTCAGTTTATATATATATATATATATGTGTGTATGTGTGTGTTTGGAAGGTGGATCGTATGGTGGAAGGCTAGAAACGGAGGTTGGAAAACTAAATTTACTATGTGATACACTTAGAGCACACGACGGGTGGTGGTGGGTCCCTCTGCACGAGTTTCTCTACTTTTATTTTTACTTTTTCCTCCTCCTCCTCCTCTTACTTCTTCTTCAACTCCTTCTTTTTCTTCTTCTTATTCTTATTCTTCTTCTTCTTCTCGTACGTTTCTTCTTTTTGAGACATTTCCAAGACGTTAGACGAAACTTTTCCACCGACTTTGGAATAACTCCAGAAAACTCACCAACACGAATATCCTTTCTATCTTTTTATCCGTAAAAAAAGGGGGAGTAAGAGATAGAAAGAGTGGGAGAAGAGATACTAAAAAAAAAAAAAAACAAAGAAGATAGGTTAGATAAAGATAGATTGAGATATAGTTTTTTTTTTATCTTAGTTTTTTTTTTTCAATCCTCAAGTAGTCTTCAAAATGTACAGGTGTACTTCTCTTGTACTTACACTTACATCTTATTATAACTATATATATATTTATATATTTTTTCAACTCTTCCCCAATTTTTGGTATTTCAATAATAATATAGAAACTATTTATTAATAATTACTATTATTTAAAAATGAAATAATTATTAATTTATATAATTTTAAAATATTATATTTTATAATATAATATATAATAATATATATAATATTAAATATAAAATATATAATATAAATATATAAAAAAATAAATATAATGATAATATACTATCAAATATTACATTAATTTTAATTATAATACATCAAAAGTTCTAATATTATTTATCAAACAATTCAAATCCTTTTTTTAATTATTATCTATAAAATATTAAGAAAAAAAAAAAAGAAAGATTTACAAACTACAAACACTGACACAAAATTAATTATCACCTCCTTGGTTAATACAAAAAATTCAATAATATTTTTTCTCACATGATAATTTACGTAATTGAGCTTATACGTTCGCATGAAAAAAAAAAAAAATGATAAAAACAAATATAAAACCTGTTAGACGTTTCTAAAAGTTTCATTTATCTACATTTTTGTCAAAGAACGAATGAGAATAAGCGTGTGGGGACGATAACGACGAACGTCGACGACATTAACAACAACCGAGTTGTTACTAATTGCTGAAGCTACTACGTAATTACTCAATAAACATCCTGTTAATATCAACTTTTGTTATCCTACATATATATATATCTATATAAGTACATATAAAAAGATACATACATACATACGTTGCACGTATATATAAAAAAAAAAAAAAAAAAAAAACAACAACAAGAAGAGTCGGTGTAACACACTGGTCTTCTTCCTTCCGACAATTCTCTTCACTCTTCTCCCCTCAACCAACCCGCCCCCCTCTCCACCCTTCTTCACGAAACTACGATTTTCCACGAGCACGGACACACTTCCGCTTGAATCCGTTCTATTCTTCCGTTTGTATTATAAACGAATATTACACGTTTACAATTAACCACGTGAAAGAAGTAAATATAAAAAAATGAAAAAATAATTAAATAAATAAAAAAGAAATTTAAAAAAAAATTATATATATATATATATATATATATATATATATATATATATATATATTTATATATTTTATCAAACATATGATGTGTAGTTGTATGTGAATTTAATTGCATTTAAATTATATTACATTATATTACATTTTAAATTATAATATATTATATTATATTATATTATAAAATTATATTATAAAAATTAGATTATAAAAATAACATATTATAAAATATTATACTATATATATATTATTAATATAGTTGCATAAAAAATATATTATTAAAACAAAAATTATTAATATTATAATACAATATAATAAAATAAATTATATTGCAAAAATAATATTATGAAATAAAAACATGTTATAATATATAATATATTATACAATACACACACACTTATTATACTTAATATTATATCAATTTAAAGGTTCTTCTTGTTTGAACGATGTTTAAACTTTTCTTCTGTAATGTTTTCCAATATCGAGAAGATTTAATACTACTTACGAATCTTTAGTATATATATATATATATTTATATATGTGGGGGTGTTGGGACACCCCCTAACAACCTCGAGGTTGTGTGTAATATGAGGTCGAAGTGGTGAGTTAGCTGGGTGGATCGTAAAAATGGAAATAATAAAACTTTCGCAAAGCGTTGCTTTTGCGCTTTATGGCCGTCGGAGATAGTACTATGCTTGAAAAAGGGTGAAAAGGAAGAGTTGTGGAATGAGTAGAGGGTGGTAAAAGGGAAGGGAGGAAAGAGAGGAAGGGTGTATGGGTAGTAGCGACAACGTTCCCGGTACCCGACGGTAAAAGCAGAGAAAGAGAGAGGACCGGAGAGTCATTCTATTGTGTGCACAATTTTATTTGCTTATCGCTATATTTCGTTACGAGTTATATGCGACAAGGGTAAATTGTGTAGTAGTAGTAGTAGCAATAGTAGTAGTAGTAATAGTTAATATGTGTAATAGTTATAGTTTTTATTAAAAACAATTTATGTCATTTTAATTTTATATTTTTACAAATATACAATTAATATAAATATATATATATATATGGGGTTGTGTCAGGGTGTGTGTTGTATAATATATATTATATATTATATATTTAATTATTATAAATATTTATTAATATAATATTAATATTATTATATATATATATTTTTATTTTTATTATTTTTATTATTATTATTTATATATTATATTTATTATTATTATTATTATTATAAGCTTATTATTATATATATATAATAATATAATATACTATAGCATAATATATATACTATAATATATTTAGTAACATATATATTAACTATAGATTTACAAAACTATTATAAACAAAAAACCATCAAATTAATAATTCTCGTATTGTATTACCCTTGTGTGTGTGTGTAATAGTAATCGTCGTGGTGGTCTTCGCACTTAACTCGGCTACTTCCGTAACTACGTAAGTACGTACGAACGTATTCCACCCCCATTTGCACCCCCTGTAACAGGGGCGGTGGCTGTCAACGCGCGCGCCATACAATCTGACCCCTCTTTCTGTATTGTGTTACACAGCCGCCAACCTTTGGGGGAGAAAACACCGGGGATAATGTTATGGGGTATGAGAGAGGGGGGATGGGTTAACGTTTTATTGCCTGCCCACTCTATTTGCAGACTACCATAGAAAGAGAGAAAGAGAGACAGAAATAAAAGAAAATCTTGAGGTTGGGGATTGAGACTTGCAATGAGAAAGAGAGAGTGGAAACTTCGAAAAACAAACTCTGGGGGGTTGAATGGGGGTTGAATGGGGGTTGAATTCAGTGATCCATACGATAAGTACCTGTATTATTTGTGCCTGTTGGGTTACAAATACTTATAATTTGACGGGACCCTTTTTTTTTTTAAACGATTATCACTATATTATCATTCCTTTTAAATAATATTGCAATTATTGTATTATCGAACAATGTACAAAATATAAATCATATAAATACTAATACATTTCTAGTAGTATTAATAAATATTCAATCATACATCTTACATATTTGGTATAGGCTAACATCTCATCATGTGAATCTTGACACTACTCACTTTCGATCCTCCACAATAATTATTATTATTAATGGGCATTAAAAACTCGAAAGTTCATCGCCACAAATACGCAAATCCTGGCCAGTGTTCTCGTTCCTAAGCTTAAACCCCGTCCATTCGCGGTCTTCGTAGCCCACTTCTTTAAGATCCTCAAATAATATTGTCCTCTCATCGACATCTAGATCTACCCAGTGGTCTTTTCCCGTTCGGTATACCGATCAGTATTTTATACGCCGTTCGATCCACCCCCTATGCGCGCAACGTCACCTGTCCATCTTAATCGGCGTTGATTTTACGACGTTAATGATGTCCGGTTTTGTTATACGGTCGGTGTACTTCTACCTATGGGGTTTTCTCCATTACGTCCGTTTCCTCATCGCGTTTTGCACCGAACATTTTACGAAACAACTTTATTTTCTAAACCCTACATTTCTTTTGGGCCCGTAGCGTAAGTGACACCACGTTTCGCTATCATAAAGGGACTACCGGTAGGATGATTGTCCTGTATATCCTGATTTTCAAACGCCTAGACAGCAACCATGAGCTGAGTCGTTTATTGACATTGAGTTCTTGGTTTAGGATTGATCCTAAATACCTAAAGTTGCTAACCCGATCCCGGACGACCAAAGTTTCATTATTGGGCACATTCTGAATTATATATTTTATGTAGATATCATTGTACTGGTGATAAACGGGAAAATATTAGACGGGTTAGATCAATGTAGTATATATATATATATGTATATATAAGACATAGTGGAATAGTGGAACGATAGTCGAAGTCATTGTCAGTTGTGCATTCCCATTCACCGCCTACATGGAATGCACCCGTGAAATTCGAGAAACGCATGTTCTCTCTCTCTCTCTCTCTTTCTTTCTCTATCTTTCTTTCTTTCTTTCTTGGTGCACTCCGCGAAACCTTAGGCTCGCATAATTCGATCTGACAGTAACTCCTGATTGCATTTTTCCCTATAATGTTTCCGAGACAGGGACAGATCGTTAGACGGTAGGACACTCGACACCCTACGAGTTTTTTTTGTTGTTGTTGATTTTTTCAATGTTCTTAGACACTATGAAATTCTCTAGAAATATTACTAGAATATAGAACGAACAAACTAGTGTTTTCTCATGCAATTTATAATTGTAATATTTTTGGTTATATTATTATTATTATGATTATTTATGAATAGTCTAAAGAATCTTTGTATTTTGTATTTGTTTATTTGATAGTTGAATAAATGGACTAAAAAGGTTTTTGCAGGTTTGCAATAAATATTAACGGGTTTAATTCCTGACTTAAGCAAGGTCCTAGAAATGAGTTATTTACAAATAACAATTTATATTATTATATAAATACTTCAAAGAATATTTGTATTTTGTATTTGTTTTAATATTTTTCTCATAATCAAATAAATAAATTGAAATGGTTTGCATAAATATTAAGAATTTAATTCCTGACTTAATTCATGACCCAGAAATGAGTAGTTATTTGCAAATTACAATCTATGAATAGTCCAAAGAATATTGCTATTTCGTATTTGTTTTAATATTTTTCTAATAATCAAATAAATAAGTTGAAATGGTTTGCATAAATATTAAGAATTTAATTCCTGACTTAATTCATGACCCAGAAATGAGTTATTTGCAAATTACAATCTATGAATAGTCCAAAGAATATTGTTATTTCGTATTTGTTTTAATATTTTTCTAATAATCAAACAATTAAATTAAAAAGGTTTGCAATAATATTAAGGATTTAATTACTGACTTAACTCATGACCCAAAAATGACTTATTTGGTATAATATTCTTCTAATAATCAAACAAATGAACTAAAAACGTTTGCAAACAATATTTAGAATTTAAATCCTGACTTTAACCCATGTCCTAGAAATAATTTATTGGTTTCATTAAATACAATTTATAAATACTTCAAAAAGAATATTTGTATTTTGTATTTAGTATTTATTTATTTGATAATCGAATAAGTGGAATAGAAAGGTTTGCAAAAAATATTATAAAGGTTTTTAATCTGAGAGTGTGACTTAACACCATAAGTGGGTAATAACACCCTCTGACAGAGATATACTTCTTTATATACGTATATACATATATACAAATAATATATGTATGTAAGTGTTAAAACCTTTTTTCCAAGGTTCGTTAAATCAAAACACCGAGAAGGGATGTTTATAAAGAGGGTTATGGTAATCGACTTTTCGTCGCTTAGGTAAAAGACGAAAGGCCTATGGGCTTTGATTCGAGTGTGAGAAAAAAACTTACGCTCACCGCCTGACGCTACTACTACTGGTGCATACACATACACACACACACACATATATATATATATATATATAAACATATATACATAAAAAGAGTGACAATGAGAATGTAAAGGAAAAAGATACAAGAGAAGAATAGAAATAGAAAAGGACAACAAATAAAAACAAAAAAAAACAAAGCAAAAATAAAAAGAGAAATAGAAAGAGGGTTGTTGTTGCTGTTGTTGTTGTTGGCAGAATTTAACACATGACACAATAATACAACAATATAATAATGTTTGAGAAAAAAAAAGAAAGAAGGGTTAAAAAAAAAAAAAAAAAAAGAACATAAATAAAAGAAACGTTACACTACTTCGTGGATAGATTTTTCGCCCACACTAATTGGTAAGTCATCGTAAACGTGTTGAAGAAAGAAACTCAGTCACTGTCACCGACTCGCCTCGTTTCCTTTTCTTTTTTTAATTTTTTTTTCTTTTTTTTCCTTTTTTTTCCTTTTTTTCTACAGAACGAAGGAATTGGATCGTGATTTTGTCAAGTCATCGTTTAACGACTAAAAAAGAAATTTCTTCCTTTTTCTCCTACTACCACCACTTCCACCACCAACCCCTGTCCCTGTTTTTATTTTTTTTAATATTCGGTTTTTAGAAAAATTGATTACTTTCCCAAAAAAACAAAAAACAAAAAAACAAAAAAAAAAGAAAAAAAAATGTATCAATAGTTATATGCAGTATATCACGAAATTATTGCAATTACTATGATTTAATTAATCCTTCATTAATATTCGTAATATTATTAATTATATATTATATAATAATATAATATATATATATATATATATATATATACATATAATTATATAATTATATTATATATCTATATTTATTATATTTATTATAATTATAATTATAATTATGTATTTATTATAATTATATTTATTATAATTATATTATATTATTATATAATAATATAATATATATAATATTGTAATAAAATATTATATAATATATATATACATTATATATTATATTAAATATAATAAAAAAAATATAAAATATAATAAATAAAAAATATAATAAATATATATTTAAATAATAAATATTTTTACAATATTATAAATAATAAATAATTTTATATATATATATATATATATATATATATATATATATATATATATATATATATATATATATAATATTTATATTATAATATTAATTAATTAAAAAATAATATAATCATATTATAATTTTAATATATAAATTAAATAATTAATTAATATATAATTATATTATATTCATATATAATATAATATATAATTCTATATATAATATATAATTAATAAACTAATTATAAAATAAATAATACACAATATATATATATAGTAATAAATTACTAAACAATTTACAAATGTTTGAATGAAACTAAAATAAATAAAAAAAAAAAAAACAAAGTAAAAAAAGGGGTTAATTTTCCTAATCGAAAATTTATTGAAACAGCAAGGGAAAAAATAAAAGTACCAACTCTACCCTTTTACGAGGAATATGCGAATGAAATCGGTTCCTTTTTATTTTAATTTTTTTTTTTTTGTTACCAAACTCGAGAGGAACACAGTGTCACGCGAAACTCGTGTTAGCGGACTTAGCCAGCCAAGTGGCCTCCAAAGTGGTAGTCCTCGTAGTTGTCGTTGTATTTATCGTGCTTGTAGTCATCCTATCGTATTTTTCGTTTTACTTAGTTGGTTGCTTAGTTGGGTTGGTTTTCTTTTGACTAAACACGTGCCGTTTATTTCGTTACGTGTATATACATCGTCAAGTTTAAGAAGAAAGTAAAAGAGTTTATAATATGAATACACAATATATGTATGTATGGATATTTATGTATGTGTGAAGAGAATGTGTATGTGTGTGTGTGTGTATGTAGTTAAGTAGATATACATATACTAATACAAGTTGTATCATTTATATACAGTACAGGTGTGCCACGTCACTCTCAAGATTTCGATTTGCGTGTTAATCGCTTGTGTGCGCGTGCTTTTGCTGTAAATCTCATGGGAAAGAAAGAAAGAGAAAAGAGAGAGAGAGAGAGAAAGTGTACATATATGTGTGTGTGTGTATACATGAAAGAGAGAGAGAGAGAGAAAGAGAGAGAGAAAGAGAGAAAAAGAGAGAAGTTGTTTCGGGTAAACGTGCGAGGCGTCGGAGCGTGCCGTCGACGATTAACTTTAAAACGTCACGTTTTTCTTCATTTATCCACTATATACCTAAATTCAAATCGTATAAGTAATATTTCTTCGAAGATATCAAGCTTTTTAAAAGTCTTCTCACCTCCACATAAAAAAAAATATATATATATATATATATATAAATATGTATTATGTATTTATATATATTAGGCTATTAAGTATGAAATGTTTGATTACTCGGATTATTTTCATCTCGAAATCAGACATTTCATATTTAATGACCTAATAATATATTCTGTGTAATAATTATACTAGGATAATTCCTAAATCTAATTTATTATTTATTAATATAATTATTTATATAAAGAATGAATTTGAATATAATTTATATAATACATTTATATTTGTTTTTTGTATTTTTTTTTATTTTAATTTTTTTTTAATTAAAATTTATATATAATTATTATTTATTATAATTAATTAATAAATTATATTTATTAATTATCCTATTATTTATTATTTATTATATTAATTAAATATATATATATATAACTTATTACGTTTAATATATATATTAATTATTAATTACATAATTATATAAATAAGTTTAAATTATATTTAATAAATTATTATATTTATTAATCTAAAATTTTATATAATAATAATTTGCAATATTATTATATAATAATATTGCATATAATTATTATATATTTAATATAATATAATTATTATATATAATTATTAATACAATTATTATATATAATTATTATATAATTATTATATTGAATATAACTATTATATAATAAATATATAATATAATAATAATATACAATTATTATTATTATAAATACAGTAAAAAATCATATATATTTGTATTTATTCTTATATATAATAATAATATAATATTAATAATTAAAACACTACGTACACACTAATCCATTATCCAATTTTGATCTTTCACATTAACATATTTATATATATATATATATATATTTTTAGGACTAAAATATTATGTATTATTTAAATAAAATTATGAGAAAAAATCGGAAGATTTCGTTCGTGAAAGATATTGGAGGAGTGGGGAGGGGGCTGGGGGGTGGTAGAAACAGATTAATTTATAATCCGGTTTTCGATATCAAACGATTTAGGTTGCAGTTCGAAACAATGCGCATTGTCTACCTTTCTTTTAAAGATTAATCGTTTACGATCTATCGTAAATCACGAAAGGATAAACTATCGATCGAGATTTATAAAAAAAAAAAAAAAATTCACCCTTCTGAAAAAACAAAAACAAAAAAAAATAAAAGAAAACATTTCACGGTTATTCTTATCATCATAAGGATTTTTATCGTATCATTTGAACCAGGGATACCAATAATAGTTTAAGTCGATTTCAACCATTACTACTCTAACTGTTACCTCATGTTTTTTTTGTTTTTTTTTCTCTCTTTGTCAAGTGTGTCGTTAAAGTGAGTTCAAGACTATTGACACTGTTGACATCTGGTTAAGAAGCTTTACCCCATTACGAGAATCTCATTAGTACGAACGTTGAAAAACACCGAGCGTATGAAAGTACTCCGATGACACACAACCCTGATTGTTCTCATACTACTTTATCATAATGTAACACTAACATAAGTAATACATACATACATACATACATACATACATACATACATACACATACAATAATATACCCGGTTATTTTCAATTGGTAATTTTTAAATAAATAATTTATATTATTTAAAAAAAAAAAAAGGTTTATAATTAATTGACAGTATTCCTTGAGTTTTATGGAGTGTACAATAATACGTCTGTGCACATAAATTATTTAAAGTGTACTAGGTCGTATTCTTAAAAAAAAAAAAGACAAAACAATTATAATTAATTAATATTAGTTATATTGTTGATAAATGAAATAATATTTAATGTGAAATAAATCATAAAATCGATATTTTCTTTTTCCTCATCTATTTTTTCCTTTTTTTTTTTTTTTGACTAACAATTAGACAACTGTTATAATTAACGACATGTAAGGTAAGTTATATCGGTTTATCGTATCGCACTTCTAATCATTACTCATTTAAAATTTAAAAATAAAAGAAGTTATGACGATGATGTTGATGATGATGATGATGATAATTAATGGTCAACAGATTTTTCCCGAATTACATAAAAATGTATAAATAACGATTTCTATACTTAAATGGGGAGTCAAGAAAGAAAAATATTCCTAAACACTTTTTTTATTTTTTTTCCTTCAGTTAAAAATAATTATTTATTTATCATACGTGTTAGTAACATTATTATAAAGAATATATTTCAAAAAGAAAAAAAAGTATCATATGTCGATGTTTTATTTTATTCTAATACGCGTATCGCAATGATAGTTTTTATTTTTTTTTATGGTTTATTTTTTTATTTTTAATTGACGTAGTATTGTACACACATATATTAGGTCATTAAATATGAAATGTATATTTTTAAGGTGAAAATAATCCGAGTATTCAGGACATTTCATAGTTATAACCTAATATAATAAATATTGTGTAATAATAAATTATATATATATATATATATATATATATATATATATATATATATATAATAATAAAAAATATGTAATAAATATATATAAATATAATATTTTTTTATTGTATATTTATAATATAATTTATAAATTTTATAACATATAATATATTAAATTATATTTAAATTAAATTAAATATTATATTATATTATAATTATTACATTTATTATATATATAATAAATAAATAATAAATAATAAATTTATGTTAATATTAAAAGATCTATCAAAAATTTACTAATCGTTTTTTTTATTTCAAATAATTTTTCAAAACTAACAAAATATATTATTACAATAATTATAATAAATAAAAATCTAATAATAATATACAATATTATACTACACAATATTTTTTTTTAATTAAATAATAACTACAATTAATATTAATTTTATTCTTTGGTTACTTTTTCAATATTCCAAGGTATTAAACAGAAATAATATATATAGATATATATATATATATATATCTACATTTCAACGATAAATAGCGTGCAAAAGAGTGGGGTAAGGGGGGAGGCGGCTGAATAAGGTGAAGATGAAAGGTAGGGGGCAAGCAAAACCTTTATTCGTGCAAATATCGTTTTTCAAGCGCGTGTAGCAGTCGTTTGTAATCCGCTTATGAAGCCAACATTCGGCCCTTTCGCTGAGGGTGTGGTAGGGGTGAAAGGGAAAGGGAGGAGGAACAGGGACACATTGTCGTCAACCCAATGTGTCTCTCTTCTTCTTTTCTATCATTCTTTCTTTCTTCACTTAACGTTTAGCAAAAGAGCAAGAAAACGGCTGAAGAGAAGGGTGGTGGGGAGCGGGGTGATTCAAATTTTTCGCGCGAGACTAATCCGAAAACCGGAAATGATTGGCAACCGTTTAGAAACTCTCAGTAAGGATTAGGAATATATATTCTATGAGAAGAAGAAGAGTGTTAACCCGAGACTAAAAAGAAACGTCGGTTCCTCTCTCACACACCTTCCTTCCTTCCTTCCTTCCTTCCTTCTTTTCTACCTACTTTGCTACTAAACCATTTGGCCCTTTTTACTTTTCCATTTGTATATGTGTGTGTATGTGTTTATGTGTTTGTGTGTATGTTATACTGTAGAATCGTGGCACCCTCTAACTTAGAACTCTTGACAAACGAGAAACCGGCTGTCAAGTTGTTGACGAGACAATCTGCTGCTACTCTCGATTAATTCACGTGACCTACCAGACGTTCAAATAGATATATTGTAATATTGTATAATTGTAATTTATATAAATATAATTTAATATATTAATTATTATAAAACATAGGAGACGTTAAAATATATATATATATATATTTTTTTCTTAGGTTTCCCTTTTAGTCGTCTCTTACGACAAGCAGGGATTACTGAGGGGGTATTCTTCCCCGCCACCCCCACGGGAAATATATATATTTATAATTTATATAAATATGATTTAAATATAATTTAATATATTAAATATCATAAAATTAAATATTATAAATATTTAATATATATAATATATAATATATAATATATAATTTATATAAATAATATATAATTTATATAAATATAATTTAAATATATTATATATATATGCAATATTACAATATTAATTACAATATTAAATTATAATATTTATAATAACAATATTAAATTATATTTATATAAATTATACTTATATGTATATATATATATATATATATATATATATATATATATATATATATATATATATATATATATACAATAAAAAGAAAAATAGAAAGAAATGATAAAAAAAAAAAAAAAAAAAAAAAATAAAAATAAAGAAATAATAAGCGTGCAAGTTGAAAAAAGAAAAAAAAAGGAAAATAATTAAAGTGCAAGTGAAAGAAGAAGAAAAAAAAAGAAAGAGAAGAAATAAAAATGCATTTCAATCGTGTATCGATCTGAAAAAATCGTTGACGATGACTCTCCAGAGCGTGTCCGTCGGCAATTACTATTCAACGTTATACTACTCCTAATTGCCCTTCATTAATTCTTTATCCAGACAGCGTGAGGGAGTTAGACACCGTATACACACGTCGACGATTAGCCGCGTGAGGTTAACCGCGGACTGATAACGCTGTACCCGTGTATCATTAGAGACACATAACAACCCACCATAAGTATATATATATATATATATGTACATGTATGTATGTTTGTATATATATATATATGTATATGTATGTATGATACAATTGCTATACGTCACGTTTCTAGTTGTTCTATCATTCTTTCTTTTATATCTTTATTTCTTTATTTGACTTCTTATTTTACTCTTACGTACTATTTTTTTTTTTTTTTTTTTTTATTCAATGATCGGTTTATTTAATGTGAATTGGAAAAGTGAGTGAAACATAAGTCGAATTAAATTCAAACAAATTTGTTGAAATTGAAACACTCAAACAATCCCATGTCCTACAACAACGAATGAAGAAACTTCTGAGGTTCAATTCTACTCAATATTTTCTTATTTTAGTTATATTTATTAATATTAATAATTATTATTGTTATTATTGTTTGACCAATTAGGAATTGACAAGTAAGATAACCGGATGATTTAAATCAAAGATAAAAAAAAATAAAAATAAAGAAATTTCAATTAATTTCTCTAATACTAAACTTCAATTAATTTCTAATATAACATATTTTATTATTAAAATAAATTAAATTTAATAACCTAACCTATATTAAATTCAATACTATATTATATTAGTTGTCCTTCTCAAATAAAACTATTCTTTTATTTTTTAAATAATAAAATAATAAAGGTAATCAAATTCAATATATTTCCAATAACATTTTCTTATTAAAATTTTAAGGTAAATCAAAAAAAAATTAACTTAAATACTGCATTAGTTGTCCTTCAAATAAAACTGTACTTTTTTTTTTTTTTTTTTTTAATAAAATTAAATAAAAAGGAAGAAATAATAATCGATAGATATCGTCTAGAATCAAACAGGATAATGGTTTATAACGGAACACAATTTTCATCCCCCTATATTATACAGTAGATTATTAAAAATTTGACGCTTAGTGAAGTGTTACCTACTACACGTAAAGGTTTTTTTTTCATGTGACCACAAGCTACAGGCGCCGATAGTTAGAAGTAGAAGTAGAAGCCCCGACGACGACGAACTTCTTATCGCAAATTGCTTTCCTGGTGTCAACTCGACAAGGACACAGATTATTGATTACCGTGACGTGACTTTCGAAATTTTCGAACGCCAACACACACACACACACACACATAACTGGTCATTGATCTTATCCTGCCGTCCAACTCGATATACTCGAAACAGGTATATAAATAAACTCGTATCTCTGTTAGTATGACGGACGGGATATCAGAAAGAGAAACAGAGAAAACACCATACTCTTAACCCATCTTTCTTAACGTGTGAATCGTGTGAATTGGCATTAGGAACTGGAAAGTTCATCGCCACAAATACACAAATCTCGGCCAGTGTTCTCGCCCCTGAGCTTGACCCCGTCCATTCGCGGTCTTCGTAGTCCACTTCTTTAAGATCCTCAAATAATATTGTCCTCCCATCGACGTTTCAGCCCACCCAGTGGTCTTTTCCCGTTCGGTATACCGATCAGTATTTTATACGCCGTTCGATTCACCCCCATGCACGCCACGTCACCTGCCCATCTATAATCGGCGTTGATTTTACGACGTTAATGATGTCCGGTTTTGTTGTACGGTCGGTGTACTTCTACTTATGGGGTTTTTTCTATTACGCCCGTTTCCTCATCGCGTTTTACACCGAACATTTTACGAAACCACTTTATTTTCTAAACCTTCAATTTCTTTTGATCCCGTAACGTAAGTGACATCACGTTTCGCTATCATAAAGGACCTATCGGTAGGATGATTGTCCTATATATCTCGATTTTCAAGCACCTAGACAGCAACCGTGAGCTGAGTAATCGTTCAAACATTAATGATGGTAATTAACACACACAATTAATTGTGAGTCCCATTTATTAGCACGTAATTTAACCCAAAATAATTTCGTAATCCCAATATTGTGTTGTGCAAGAAGAGGTTTGACAAAATGTAGAAATCGTAGAAAATAAAATAAATAAATAATATAACACAGGAGACCACTGGAGACCACACCACACTGGACCAGACCAGTTGGTAGTTGGCGCCGGAGGGGTCCTTTTAAACATGGTCCTTTCAAGCTGAGAAAAGATTTAGGATAAAGACCAATACTAGCGCGACAATACTACTAACAGCAGCAGCAGGCAGCAGGCCAGCAGCAGGTAGAAGAGATGAGATGAATGAAACAAATGAGGGTAAGATAATTAAAGCTCTCGAAACGCCGAGCTCCAATTTGGGACCATTAGAATCTCTAAACGTTGTCGGTCAATCGAGGTCCCCTACTCATCGGTGGGGGAAGGAAGGAAGGCCTTTATCTCGGGAAATATCTCTGATTGTTAAAAGAGGCGAGAAAGGAACCTTTTCTTTTAAATCTTTCTCTTTCTTTCGAAGAAGTTGGATAGCGACGGGGTCTCGGACTGGTACATCCGGTTTTGTTAGGACCCCCATAAATGTCCTTGGCACCTTCGTTAAAGCTTATTCGAATGATATGATCAGGACGATACAAATAAGTCAAACTAATTTATATCTTGCTGTTTGATTTTGTTCAACATCGTCAGAACTATTCTCGTATTTTTTCCTATTCTATGCAATACTAGTCTTAAATAAATTCTTTCTCGAAATGTTGATGAATAAAAAAACAAATAAATGATCAATAACAATAAAAAGATTGTTTTCTTTACCGTTGGAAGTGACGGAAGCACCGTCGTGATGACTGGCGTCGCTATCTTCGTCAAGATTGCTATTGCTCAAGGAAGATTTGGATTGATGTCGAACGCTTAGATCCCTAGGTGTGGAAGGTGGACTTCCAGGTGGTTCTTGGGCTGGCAGAACCGACGGGTGTACTTTGCTCGAAGCACTTGCAAGAATATCGGTGATCATGAACCTCGATCTTTGGGGCATAGTCGTAGGTGCACTACCACCTCGTGGTAAACTGTTATTGTGATTGTTATTGTTGTTATTGTTATTGTTATTATTATTATTATTATGACTCTTGTTTCTAGTAGCATCTAAACCATTGGAAAGTAATTCCATGGCTACTCCTCCATTTCTATCGACAATATTGTCCAAATTGTGTGCATCAAGGCCTGATGACATTCTGCTTAAATTAAGTCCGTTCCCGGCGACGGCAACGCCGACGCCACTGAGAGCCGCCACGTGGTGGTTCTGATGATGGTGGACCGTCATTACGGTTGACGTCGGTGGTTCCTTCGGGCTAAGGGCACCAACGGGTGCCTCTGTCGCCACGCCAGGACTCGTCCTGTACCTGGGAGAAAGAATCTTGCCGGATGATCCAAATGTTTCTTTTGCCACGAACAAATCACTACCCACCTAATCTTTCCTTTTCCTTTTGATTTTTCTACAACTATTTCGTTTCCTGGTTTTCTGTTTTTTTCTTTTTTTGGATCGTTAGATCTATTAGCAAAAGTGGGTTTTTTAGAGTCTATTTTGAAGAAACCTTTTATATTGTCTTGTTTGTTTAAATCACCGTTCACTGTATCCAATGTCTTGTTGATCGCGTAATTCCATCAATCTTAAATTCATCCATCGGGATCTCAACGATCTCGAGGAACATTACAAAATAATTCGATTCACCTATCAAATATTTTGATAACAGAACAAAGTGTCAAGAAATTTTATCTTTATCGATTCTAATTGAATGACACAATGATGACATCAAAAATGTTATTTCTATTTCAAACAAATCCCCAATTTATCAACCGATAATCGATGTTTAATCGATCAGATTGACATGATAAGTCAATAAGTCATAAAGTTAGGTATCGAATGACTTTTCGTTTTTTTTTTCTTTTTTCGTTACACCTTGCTTGCACTTCCTTCCTTCCTTTCTTACTTCCTCCCTCTCGTCAACACGTTTGCTCCACCTCCGCCGTTCGTTCGCTTGACCACCACCACCTTAACGTCTCGGACGCAATTAAGGGGCCGCTCAGCTCCGGCTCCTTGCTTAATTGCTAATTGCCCACTTAACATAATTGCCAAGCAGAATTGCGCGCCTGCCGGCCATTTCCGCTTTCCTTTTCCTTCTCTCCTTTTCCTTTACCCAAGCCAATTATTAATTATGATTTTATTTCTTGTTTTTTTCTTTCCTTTTTTTTTTTTTTTTACGTAAGGAACGAACCTTTTGATAAGACTTCAGATTCTACACCTTTCTAATTTTCTTCTTTCTCTTCACTTATTTAACAGTTCAATGTTTAATTAATTCTCATGAGTTTTGCACATAGTTTGAATATTCAAGTTTCAAGTATCACTCTCTCTCTCTCTCTCTCTCTCTTGTTTCAACACTGTTTTTGGTTACACTGATGATCAAGTTCCAATCTTCGAATTTATCAACACTTTTTGTTATCATACAAAAATTCTATTCAAATCCTCTTATTCGTCATTCGAAAATCTCATTAATCCCAAAAAATTAGAAACCAAGAAAACACATAAACACCGGTCATCGAACTATCACGATTTATCATACGTCCATTTTAATTAAACGATGTCCTCTTCCTTATTTATTCACAAATATATTCACGATAATATTATTGGTCCTGTCTTATACCAAAATCTCACGTTAAAATCACTATACTAATACATTATAAATCATAATTTTTTTCATAAATTTAAAAAACAAATGATGTCACGATTTTCAATTACGATCAAGTCAAACAATAATTTTTATCAATAATAAGGAAAAGGGATTAGGTATAATAATAATATTAATAATAATAATAATAATAATAATAATAATAATAATAATAATAATAATAATAATAATATTAATAATATAACAACGAACTATATAATGTGTCGAAAAATCACGAGGCGTACACGGAATGTGCATCGAGTTGCCTCGACTGGTCTGTCTGGACTGAATGTCTCTTCCAGGCGCCTCCACTGAATCCTGGGCGGCCATATCGAGTCTACGCCACGCCCTAATTTAACCCCACCACTAATTCCTATCGACCAATCCAGTAACGTTAAGTTAAGTAGTCAGCCAATCGTTTGACAAGCAACCACGGCGCCTCTGCTACGTGCCGCGGATACGCCCAGGTAATTTGAAATGTGTTTCAGCGGTAATTCGATATAAAATTGTAGTTAATATCTTTCATTATAGTCAACTTGAGGTGAAGGGGGGGAGAGGGACTAGCGAGAGGAGTAGGGAGGGGACTAGTGGGAAAGGTAGGGGGGGGGGTAGCAGAAGCAGCAGGGAATGGAATGGAATGAAATGGGCAAGGGGAAGGGGGAATTTGGTATCGAAGAGGCAGCTCTCGGTGAGTCGCTTTCTCTCTCTCTTTCTTTCTCTCTCTCTCTCTCTCTCTCTTATCGTGAGTCCGGAGAACGAAAGGAATTAGAGTAGGAGGGGGGTTGGAGGCGGGGAGGTTTGCTAGGACCACTGGATAAAGGGGGTGGTGGTGGGAGTTACTCGACACGAGTTTCTCCCACTTCTTCGGCAGCTTCTCTCTTCGAGATGGGCTAACACACACATAGAGAGAGAGAGGGAGAGAGTAGTCCGAACAAGAGATAGAAAGAGAGTTAGAGAGAGTGAGATGCTTGGAGACCACCTGGAAGGGGGTTGAAGTGAAGAGAGTCAGAGAAGAAAAAGAGTGGGGTGGGGAGAGAAGGGTACACTAGCCTAGCTCGGAGTTACCCGGCGAATTTACGAATTCATGAGACCTTCGAAGGGAAAGAAAGAGAGACAGAGAAAAGAGAGAGAGAGAGAGAGAGAGAGAGAGAGAGAGGCCACTCCCGTCAAGGAACACTTTTTATGATGTGGTTTTCATGGCTTTCATCGATCATTGAACGATTCGTTCGATCGTAGAAACGATTTTGCGGTGAGGATGAAAGAAATCAACTAAAAAAGTGTTATCAGTAAATATATGAAAACCGATAGTATTGTAAATAAAACTATCTGAGCAAAAAAAGAAAGACAGTCCTATGTATTTCTGACAAATAATTAATGTTAACGAACAATGAAACAACGAGTGAAAGTAAAATGCAAGCAAGGACAATTTGTCCTGTGAATAATTCAAGAGAGGTACACTTTTCAAATCGAATTAGTTACGTTGAAGTTGAGAGCAATGGAAGAATCATCGAAAATTAGGGGGAGGGTTGAATGGTGACATCATTTCATTAAATAGGGGTGGATAGTTTCTTTGATCCCCCGTACCTGCCGACTACAATGTAACAGTCCCATATGGTACATCCGGTAGATATCGGGAGACCTTGATGACCGTCTAATGTTTTATATAGATATATAGACATATATATATATATAACACACATGTATGTATTTATAGAATATGTATAAAGTATTCTCGTCATGGAATATATATATAGTTGATAAATAGATTTCGCCATAGAGACAAGTGTATAAATTTACAAAAGGTATATATACAGATAAAATGGTCATATATGTAAGTAATAAAATATATCTCATGTGGTATATTGCAAATCGTAAAAGGTAAAGATTTAAACGAGTCCTACACCGATAGGAGCACGCATGCGTAACGACGGTATTCTAATCGTTAACTCGGAACGAAATATACGAGGAGATGAAGGAGGAGGTGATGGTGGAGGGAGGAGGATATATAAAAGTATCTTTTATTCTATTCTGAAGTATCATAACACACTTGCTAACTATCATTTTTCGATAAATAAAAAAACAACAACAAACCGTACGATATCTTTCAACATATTTATATGCATGCATACGTTGTACATGTGCATAAAACATATATATATATATGAGTTGGTATTAATATATGTGCAATGTATTCGTGCGTATTCGCGAGTACCTTTAACACAGTAGGCGAATTATTGAATAAAACATGAGAGGAGAGTTAACTGTGGGAGTGTGTTAGTGTTTAGTGTATTTGTGGTTAGTGTGTTGTCGCGACTCGAAGGCGACGAAATGAAAAGTTAATGGCGTTAAAGAGCGCAAGCTTATCACTCGCCAATTAACTTCAAGCAGAGAAAAAGCAAGCAAGCAAGCCGTGGGGCACACACTTCGCTTCCACTTCCGTTTTACACTTCCAACAAGTAGCTGTGAACCTACCTTTCTACCTTTCTACCTTTCTACCTTTCTCTAATCTTCGTGTTTACTTCTCTCTCTCTCTCTCTTTTTCATACTAACGGGTGGGGAGGGTGATGAAGAGAGGGGAGTGTTTCTCTCAGCATGAGACGAGACTCAAATATATTAATATGAATGCGTGGTGTTAATATACGTAGAAGAAACGCATCCAGCCCTCAGGATATTTCTCGTTTAAATATACATGAGAAGTCGTGCAAACCTCCCTCTCTCTTCTCTCTCTCTCTCTCTCTCTCTCTTACTTGCTTACTTGCTAGGACGAAGGGCCCGTAGAGTCGAAGTGAAAAGTTAAAAGCGTTAAAACTGCCTCTTTATCGAGTTGCCAATTAAGCCTCATGAATCGTAGAAGCTAACTTTTCTCTATGACACACACACACACATACACATATATCCTTGTAAAAAATAAAAATAAAGGAAAACAAGGGAAAGATAAAAGTTGGATGTGAATTTTGTATCAAAAAGAAATATTTATACTTGAATACTTATTTCTTTTTTTTGTTTTTTTTTTCTATACAGGAATAATTTATAAAAGAATTTATGATGATATTGTAAAATAAAACGTGATAGTAATTAATGTTAAATAATAATTAGATAATTATAAACTAAAAAAGATTGTAGAAATGTTTTTGAACTAACCCTTTTGGAAAATATTTATACTTGAATTAAATTTTTTTTTTTTTACAGGAAATATTTATAAAAGTATCTACGATGATATTGTAAAATAAAATAAAACGTGACAGTAACGTAACATTAAATAATAAATTAAAAAAACAATTAAGGTTTGATAATTTAAGATTGTACAATAGAAATGTTTTTGAACAAGCCTTTAGAATTTTTCATTGGCTTCCTAAATTTAAAGGGTTGCAGATAAAATGACAAGTATATATAGATATATATATATATAGGTATATATGTATGTAGCTTGTTTTTTTTTGGTATCCTTTACAAATGTTGCAATGGAATGATCGGAGTCGTATATCGAAATACCATTCGATCCTATGTTTTGTACTATACTTGTAATCATATTACAAACGAGCAAGGTGAGAAAGGTTTTTTTTGTTCCAACACGTTTTATTTGAAGGCTTCTATTTGTTTTTTCTTTTCTTTTCTTTCCTGTTTTCTATATTTATATATATCGTATGTATATTTTTTGTTCTATACGACGATTGAAAATGATATGAATCTAATTAAATACAAATTTACAAAATCATTATGTTACGTCGTGTAACTTATCGTTAAAAGATGTTAAAAAAAAAAAAAAAAAAGGAAAAAAATACAAATAATTTAATTCAGAGCGTGCTGTTACCTGGCAGCTGCTACGAAAAGGAAAAACGTATCGTAGAAAGGTCGACATACGATAAAAGTCGTGGAATTAACGATCCTTTAAAACGCTCGTAAAATTTCTCCAGATAAAGATCCTCTACCTTCAAACTCACCTCTTCTGTCGTAGTTAAGTTCTATCAGTGTTTATACTTAAACTATTATACTTACTCCTATATAACTATATATATGTAACCATGAAAAGAAAGTACAAATTGCATTTACACGATAAAGAAATGAAAACACTTTTCTATACTTACAAATGTTATCTTAAAACGCGCGCGCGTTGACTTTTTTTATTACACACCATTAATTCCCAATACCAAAAAAAAAAACTATATGTAATAAATAAATATAATAAAAAGAAATAAATCTTCTGTTAGTTCTAAATAATTATTCATAATCTATCTATGTGTAAAATTAGAAAGAAAAAGATAATGTAATAAGTATACGTATGTATATATACAGGTTGATTCATCAGCACTTGACACCTAAACAGTTCCAAAAGTCTCACGGTGACCGAAACATAAATAAAAAATAAGTTACATGAAAATTTCACGACTATAATATGATTACGACTGTATAATATATGATTTTAGTATTTCTTTCTTAGGCTCAGTCATTTTCGAGATTTATTATTCAATTTTGCTATTTTTAAATACAATGTTATATTTAAATACTCATTTTCGGATAGCGTCTGACAAGACGAATCCAACGATGTGCAACATTAAATACAAAACCTGACCAATGACCAATAAAAACAATTCGAAAAATATCTGTTCCGTCAGTTGTCGAAACAACTGAAGGATGACACAACTCTGACACAACCCTGACACGACCACGACGCCACCTGAATCGGAGGAGCTGTATTGTGGCCGGCTTGTTCGCCAGTTTTCACCTTCGTTGATCATCAAAAATATTAATGTTGCATATCATTGGATTCGTCTTGACAGCAGCTATCCGAAAATAAATATTCAAATATAACATTGTATTTAAAAAAACAAAGTTGAGTAATAAATCTCGAAAATGACTGAACTTAGGAAAAAAATACTAAAGTCATATTGTAGTCCTGAATTTGTCATGCAACTTTATGTTTATCTTACTTTCATACTTTCGAAGTTGTTTAGGTGTCAATAGCTGGTGAATCAGCCTGTATATATACAGAAACGAATAATAATGTATACACAATATAATGGTATGGTTACACGCGTACATAAGAAGCTACTACCGTGCACGATTCGTCGTCGTGTGTACCGGTAAAACGAGCGTGAGCAAACATGTTGAACGAGGTGTACACGCGCGAATAATAAGTAACGCTTATGTGTAAGTGGGCCTTGCTTGTTGGTAGTAGTTAGGTAGGTAGGTAGGTAGATAGGTAGGTAGGTAGGTAGGTAGGTACGGACCTCATACCGTGTCCAATGCATATTCATACGGTCATACATTATAGCACACAGTGCACGGCCCACAGTCCGTCCAGGGTTCTGATCTTAGATTAAGGTAAACGCCGGTTAAGTTAACGGCTAAACTTCCATAAGTCGGAAGACGTTCGCATGCGCATCACCATGCAACGCTAAGATGCACTTCTTCTCTTTTATTCATCTCTTTCATTTCATTCTTTTTTTTTTTTTTTTGATCATCATACACTACTTTTCCATTTGTAAGTTCTTTCATTTTATTATCCCACTTTCGTCACATAAAATACAATTGCATATATGTTTCTTATCTATGTGTAAGTTAATACATATTTTAATGTACTGGGTGACTCGGTGTGATTTGATCTAACTCATGTTTCGTTTTTTTTTTTTTTTTTATTATTTAACTTTCGTGGTATGTGTTTCACAAAACAACAAAAATTAAAAATAAATTTAATTGGCTTAGTTTTATCCAAATCTTTATCAAACATACATAAATTCATTTAAATACTTCAAGCATCATAAATACGATTTGTTAATATCCTTTATTCGTGTTTCACAAAATACAAATAAAAAATACAATATTAATATCAAAAAGATCAAGTCGAATTTAATTGGCTTACACTTATCAAAATCTTTATCAAAGATAGATAAATAAATTAGAATATATCTGAAAATACGATTTGTTAATATCCTTTACTTGTAATGCTCGTTATAGAAGGATTCACGTAAGATATTCGACGTTTTTTCTTTTTCTTTTTTTTTTTTATAAAAGAGGGAAGAGAGAAGCGCAAACGGGAAGTTAATTAAGTCAAACATAAAGGAGCCGCTTAATAAACGCGAGTAAAGTATGGGAGAATAAAAAGAGAAGAGCGGACGTTGCCTAAAGCCAAGAAGTTGCCTTTACTTTTGCCTGCCTACCTTGCTAAATCGCCAATTCATCATCAACGATTTCGAAAGTTATAGAATATAATACTTTTCTGCTAACGTCAATTAACAATATAGTTAGTTAGAGAGTTAGTTATTCTGTAACTAACTGTAATTACATTTAAGCTTATTAGTTAAAACTTATTAACTATTGAGTGTCTTATAACGAATTGTATGATGTTAGGTAAGTAAATATATTTTATATCCATATATATATATGTGTTAAACTATAAATATTATTAAAATATAAATAATATAAAATTAATTAAAATGTGACAAATGAATGATTTCAAAATGATTCTTTATTTCCTGTTATTCTTTTTTAACCATCTGACTACCACCCTCGAAAGTAAATCCCTAGCAGGATAAATTTAATATCGATTATTCCTACTAGGGAAACCAAAGGCAACTTTTTACGAGTCATCCTGAAATAAGCAACATTGTACGAAACATAGGCTTCTGTTCTCAAAGGAGGGGCTAAACTATTTTCCACCACCACCACCACCACCACCACCATCCCCATTTATCCTCTTTTAGTATTTAGGCTCGTTAGATATAACTTGCTGCTCATAAAAAAAAAACATTTCTACGTTAACGGTGCTATAGGTTTCTAAAGCAATTAAGATAATATTTGCATTTCAGGGAGAAATGAAAAAAGGGGTAAGGAAGTAAAGTGAACAGGGAAAAAGGGGGTCGTGATTTCCTGCAGGTGTTTTAATCGTTCGATGTGTAAAACGAGCAAGACTTTCGTTATGTGCGTATTAAACCATGTTCTCATGTGTAAGTGTAAGCATGGTATTATTTATTACATCGTATCGAGAGTAAACCCGTGAACACACACCTTTTGCTCGTATTTCCTTTCTCGCATCAGAAACGGGCGATTTCTGTTTTCGGCAGGAAAACACTGCATCCCATAAGATTTAGGTAAGTGCTAAACCTACATTTCTTTATAGTATTTGTTCATTTATAAAGAGCTCCATTATAATTCGTTGTATATGAATTTTTTGTTTGATTTTCAAAACGGATTAGAAGTATAGATCACGTAATGTTGGTATTATCCTGTCCCCTAGTACCGGACAAAAAATAGTCCCTTAACGCCGGACACTAAAAACTACATTGAAAATAGCAAAAGAAAAGTACAAGCTACAAATCAAAGACGTGAAGGCTAAAGGAAGACGTGAAGTCAAGGGGAAACAAGCCAAAGGGGCAAAAGCTAAGGGATAAAGTGGAGATAAAGATAAGAAAAAACAACCATTGACTGAGATATCTGAAATTGAAAGAACTACTTGCGTAGGGTGCTTAGCGGACTACGACCAAGACTGGATACTGTGTTCCAACTGGCATGGGAGGGCTCATGAAGCATGTGCAGACATTCCTGAATGTTCAGACGTCAACATATGATGTGATCGATGCTGGATGATTTAAAAATTTCCAATGCTAGTTGTTCCAAATGAAATCTGTCCGGTACTAGGTGACACTTCCAGCTATTGTATATTTTGACACCAAAGTTTAATCCTTATTTTGAAATATGTTTATGCACAAGTTGTATTTGTGTTAATTTATGTTGATTCTATAGTTCGTTGATTTCACTAATTAATAAATAAAGTTTCATCTTTCTAAATAGTTTGTATTTTATTTCCAAAAACCTTATGTGTCCCTTTCCCTTATATATAATCGTGTACATTATACACATTATATAAAAGGTGTTTCAAATTTCAATGAATTTTTTGTTCTTTAATTATATTATGTATTAATTGTAATTACTTTTAATAATATTATAAATTAAATTATATAATACAAAAAGAAAAATTTTCAATGTATAATATTTTGTTGCAGCGTGAAAAATAAGTTTCATCCTTATTACCAAATGAGAATATTCGGTCAGTGCATTAAAAGATGCATCAGAAAAGGTAGTGGGGTTGAGGTGGGGGGCGTAAAAAGCACGCGAGTACAAGTGGCGTACATATGACACATCGAAGGGGGTCCGTTTATGCGTTAGTATTACGCGGACGTTAGGTGAAGGGTCGTTGTTGAGGGGTGAGAATTAGTCTGGTAAAGAGGAAACGCAAGAAAGAAAGAGAAAAAGAAAGAGAAAGAGAGAGAGAGAGAGAGAGACAATGAGAGTGGGGTCTTTACGTTATACCGCTATTAGATCTTTCTCATGCTGATAAAACTGTATAATGGGCTTAATCGCTTTGCGACTAGTAGCGTGGCTACATTTTTCGTTCCTCACTTTATTTTCATGGCTCCCCGGTCACCGTGCGTAGCCGTTTGCTTTATCTCGATGAAGTATCTCTGCCATTTTTGTTTCTCGTCCACCTTTCGGTGGTTCAAACCCTACCCCTCCCCTCCCCTCCCCTTCCCTTCCCTTCCTATTCCAATTTCTTCTTTATCTATAATATTATATGCATTAATAATTATTAGGCTTATATGATATAATTATTTAACTGTAGTTAAATTTAAGAATTGTGTTGCACCTTTCGTGGCTCGTTTTTGGAAGTGTGTTTCCTTTTATTTTTAATATATAAGTCAGTTCTATAATAATTATAATTGACATTCATTGATATTAATGCAACCCTAACATAATAAACTTAATTTTAATTTTTAAATTGTAGCACCTTTCTATGTTCTATGTTTTTTTTTTTTTTTTTTATAAATGTTGCCTTTCCTATTTTATAAATAAATTCTACAATAATTATATATAATTAATATTTATTAATATTATTGCAACCCTAATATAATAAACTTTATTTTAATTTTAAAACTGTGTTATACAACCTTTTTTTTATTCTTTTTTTTTTATAAATATAATTCCTTACATATTTTATTTATTTTCTTTTTTATATAAATAAATTCTACAATAATTATAATGGACATTTATTAAATATTTATTATGTCATTATAATCCTTTATATATTACATACATCCAATTTCCTAAATATTTGCATATATTCCCATTTACTTATATATAAATAATTCCTATCCTAAAAAACGAACAAACACAGATTGCATTCAAACATAAACAACACAACCCTAATCTCGAAAGCTTAAGAATATTCTTCCACTTAAATTTTGTCTGCTCGAATCGAATCGAAATCGACCAACCAACCAACCAACCAACCAACCAACCAACCAACCAACCAACCAACCAACCAACCAACCAACCAACCAACCAACCAGTCAGCCAGCCAGTCAGACAGCCACCAATTTACATGTTGTGTTTACCGAAGGTAACCCCAATGGCGTTTCTTCTTCAAAACCACTTATACGATACAGATCAACGTGCAAGCAAAAGCACAATGATCTCGAGGTCGTGCCGAGTCAATGCCATGAAAATAGGTGTACGAGAGCGTGAACGTTGCATTTCAAGATAAATGTATACACAGTACTCTTTCATCTTATCCTTATCCTTCTACCCCCCATCCTAACCCCAACCATGTATGGATTCTCCTTTTGAATTGACTCTGATTCGAAACTGATGCTTAAAATCGATTCGCGAATTCATCTACCATTACTACTACAATGTTTTCTTGCTACCCATTTTGAATTTCTTCAGTGATGTAGCTAATCGCTGAGAAACCTGCTTTCTTTCTCTCTCTCTCTCTCTCTCTCTCTTTCTCTTTCTCTTTCTCTTTCTCCTTTGACTGATCTTGATACGCTGTTACGTGCATGTACTTCGCAAGTGCTCGTTTTGCTGTGAGTTTAGCTCTTGCGACCAGTAAGTAGAAGCAAAGTTTTGGTATTAACTCGAGCCGTTTGAAACTCAGGAAACTGACTACTCCTCCTCCTACGAGTTTCTTCTTCAATCTCTCATCCCTCCCTTCCTCCCACCAACTTCCTCCTTCACTCTCTGTGTTTCTCTCATTCAAGTTTTCTCTCCTTATCACTTTCCCTGTTTCTCGTATGCTGCTGCTGCTGCTGCTGCTACTGCTGTTGATTTTAATGTTGGTGTTGGTATTGGTGTATGAAACTACCCTCTTGGTTGTCCACCAAATGTGAACTCTTATGTCTTCAAGGTAACAACTCATTAGCATAGAAACAGCGGTAAACTCGTGTGGTTTAATGCTTACCGAGCTAACAGTGTGTAAAATAACCGCTAAGTTGTCAAGACAATGACTTCCTAACAGAAGTGTCTAGGTATATAGTCAAGTGAAGAGGTAACAACGAAGAATCATGCAAGTCCAAAGTCTAAACAGTGCTGCTACACAACAACCCTGAGGTTTCTCTAAGAAGTCCCTAGCGAATTACTTCCTTACCGTAACACCCATTGTTTCACGACTTGCTGAAACATCGTTATCTTAATTCCGTTCTTTTCTTATCTTTAACTTTAACTTTCTCATTCTCATTCTATTTTTGTTTAATGCATTTAATTATCTATTATTATTATTATTATTATTATTATTAACACTATGACGTCCGGTGGCACCACATTGGTGCCATTCAGAAATACCTAAAGTTGCTGACTCGATCTTGGATGATCGAAGTTTCAGTATTAGGCGATTTTGAATTTTAAAATGGATTGTTAAAGTATTCAGAATAATTCGTTCAAGTATAAGAGATATTTTTCAAGTTGGTGACTTAGTCGATCGTCAAAGAAGAATAAAAAGAAGAAGGCCACGATATAAGCATCTTGTCACGCGATCTACTTGTTAAAAACGTTATACGCCGTTAAAAGGCGACTTAATGCCGGCAGGTATTATAACGCGTACTGTGGGTGTGACGAAATAAAAAAACAAAAATAAACCCCCCCCCCCCAAAAAAAAGTATTAACATTTGGCCTGTGATTTATTATTAGCTTATAATTTTAACCTGTATAGTTTTACTAATCGAACTCTTTTTTTGTTTTTTGTTATCGTGACAAATTGAAACTCTTTGTGAAATGTTTTTACTATATTAAATATTATATAACAATAATAACAATAACAAATTAATATTAGACAAATATTTCAAAGTTTATTTTATATAATATTATAGATTTTGTTAATGTTATCTTTACTAGGAAAAATAAAACAAAAAATAAAACAACTGTATAGTTTTACTAATTGAACTTTCTTTTTTGTTCTTAACTGCAACAAATTGAAACTTTGTGTGATATTTTATTATATTAAATATTATAGAACAATAATAACAATAACAAATTAATATTAGACAAATATTTCAAAGTTTATTTTATATAATATTATAGATCTTGTTAATGTTATCTTTACTAGGAAAAATAAAACAAAAAATAAAACAACTGTATAGTTTTACTAATTGAACTTTCTTTTTTGTTCTTAACTGCAACAAATTGAAACTTTGTGTGATATTTTATTATATTAAATATTATAGAACAATAATAACAATAACAAATTAATATTAGACAAATATTTCAAAGTTTATTTTATATAATATTATAGATCTTGTTAACGTTATATTTACTAGGAAAAATAAAACAAAAAATAAAACAAATCTCACGAAGGTTCGATTTTACTTAATCGAAGTACTGTACTTAAGGTAATAAAAAAAAACGTAATTTAAAAAGTCAAGATTGTCGGTAAAATGATTTCCTTAAGTATGATCAACCTGATTCAACATATAGATATATATATATATATATATATATATATATATATATATATATATATATATATACACAATTTATATAACAGAAAAGAACAGAACAGAACAGAACAGAAACGAAAATTCCATCGGCCTT
Organism: Polistes dominula; assembly: GCF_049000335.1. Lineage (NCBI taxonomy): Eukaryota > Metazoa > Arthropoda > Insecta > Hymenoptera > Vespidae > Polistes > Polistes dominula. The sequence continues at coordinate 2,319,275 of NW_028300865.1, forward strand.
CCAACGACCAATAGTAGTAGTAGTAGTAGTAGTAGTAGTAGTAGTAGGACCCGGCTGCCCGTAATGATAACCTAAAACTACCACCAGGTCGATAAGAATCTCTCAGGAAGTCGTGAAGTGCGTTCTACCGTCTACCGTAAGGAAAAATAAAAAGAAACACGGCGAAATATTAACCGCTCGATGGAGGTCGTCGCGTGTGTTCAACGAACAAACAGAAAGAATCAGAGAGAAAAAGAGAGAAAGAGAGTAAAGAACGAATAAGTAAGAAAAATAAAAAAAAAAGGAAAATAAAAGGTCGAGAAAGAGAAAGAGAAAGAGAGAGAGGGAGAGAGAGAGAGAGAGAGAGAGAGAGACAGCGGGAACATGATAAAAAATAATTCTTAATTGCGAATGGGATAATTTCTTGCATTTTTTTTTCCTTTTCTTACGAACCATCTAACATCTAATGTTTCAAAGAGGTTTTTTTCTTCTTTTTTTCTTTTTTTTTCTTTTTTTTTCGTTGAAAGTCCCTCATCGTCGGTTGTCGTTGTCGAGAAAATATCATCTTTCTCTCTTTCTCTTACTCTTTCATTTTCTTTTTCCGGAGCAAACGTTTCCCTTAGGTCGACACCTACAACACAACATCTAAGCACCTATTTTTTTCTTTCTTTTTCTCTCTCTCTCTCTCTCTCTTTCTCTCTCTCTCTTCTTTTGCGAGAATGCAATTAAACCAATTACCGCGACCGAACGGAGAAATGAACGCGCGGGAGTTACGTAAAGTAATTGGACGAAGACTTTAGTATATACAGGTTGATTCACCACCACTTGACACTTAAACAATTCCATAAGTCTCACAGTGACAGAAATATGAACAAAAAATAAGTAACATGAAAAATTCACGACTACAAATGTCATTAATAATTTTTTTCCTAGGTTCAGTCATTTTCGAGATTTATTATTCAACTTTGTTTTTTTTTTTTTTTTAAATACAATGTTATATTTAAATAATCATTTTCGGATAGCGATTGACAAGACGAATCCAACGATGTGCAACATTAAATACAAAACCTGACCAATGACCAATAAAAACAATTCGAAAAATATCTGTTCCGTCAGTTGTCGAAACAACTGAAGGATGACACAACTCTGACACAACCCTGACACGACCACAACGCCACCTGAATCGGAGGAGCTGTATTGTGGCCGGCTTGTTCGCCAGTTTTCACCTTCGTTGATCATCAAAAATATTAATGTTGCATATCATTGGATTCGTCTTGACAGCCGCTATCCAAAAATAAATATTCAAATATAACATTGTATTGAAAAAAACAAAGTTGAGTAATAAATCTTGAAAATGACTGAACTTAGGAAAAAAATACTAAAGTCATATTGTAGTCCTGAATTTGTCATGCAACTTTTTGTTTATCTTACTTTCATACTTTCGAAGTTGTTTAGGTGTCAATAGCTGGTGAATCAACCTGTATATATATATAAGTACATATACACGTAAGCTATTCCGCATCTCTCTTTTCTCTCTCTCTTTCTTTGTGCATGCTCGCGGATTTCCTAAAACGATAATTAACGAGTTATTAAGCGCCGGCTATTCCGCATACGACGATGCCTCTCTTAATTCTGTTCATCATTATCCGCATGTTTCACACGAGCCTCCAGGTGAAATCTTCGAAGCGATCCGTCAAAGATAGGAAAAGCGGGTGTAAGTGTATACATATAGATATACATATATATGTTATATAGATGTATGATATACTACTCGAGTTCGTCCTCTGGTAAGTTCACGTAATTCTCTTTTCGAGAGCGCACGCGTGAGATTCCATTATCTATACAGAGTGCCCCTAACTTAAGACAAGTCCTTAATTTAATATTTTATTTACTTTTTTAACGATACGAATAATTTTTATTGATAGTTTGATACCTTAACTCAAGTTAAGTTCACGATTCAAATTAAATTCAGGGTTCTAACTTAAATTCATAGCTTATTTTCTAAGCGGTTAGTTCAAATGTTACTGTAATAATATAATATATATATAAATAATGTATTAATTAATATTAATATATTATTTATTAAATGTATTAACAATATTAATATATTATTTATTAAATGTATTAACAATATTAATTAATTACAATAATTAATATTGTATTGCAATAAATTCAATTATAGTATATTGTATTATAATTATTATATATATATATATATATATATATATATATATATATATATATATATATATATATATATATTTTTAAAACAATAATATATTGTTTTACAATAATTAATATTGTATTGCAATTTTCAAATTGAATAATTTCAATTTTATAAAATATATTTCTCGATTATAATTATTTAAAAAATGTTATATTTTTCAAAAATTAAAAAAATTCAAATTAAATTCACGAATCCAAATTAAACTGACGGCTCATTTTTTAATTGGTTATCTCAAATATTACTTGAATCATAATTGCAATACTATATTGCAATTTTTACATTACATAATTTCAATTTTTAAAAATATATTTCTTCATTATAAATATTTAAAAAATATTATATTTCTAAAAAAAAAAGAATAAAAAAATATATTGATCGTGTTTTTTTTAATTGAAATACAAGTACACTGAAGAATATACACACGTATATTTCTCACCGTATAATAAATACATATCCCAAAAAAATTCAATGATAAAGAGACACAACAACACGATCATTCAAGTTTATTTATCTTTTATCATATTATTTTTAAAAACCAACTCTTTTTTTTTTAATTCCGTTTTTCGCGTGGACGAAGAAGAGTCTTTAAAAGACAGGATGCAATTACACTCTCATCATCTTTTAAGTGTTATCGTTAAAAATGTAAAAAGCATTCGTTTTAAACTTTCTCACCTGTGTTTTTCAACTATCATCTTTTTTATTATAATAATAATAATAATAATAATAGTATCATCTTTCGAATCTCTACGGATAATTATTGAAAAGAATTAACTTTAGTACATGTTCAAGTTTCCCCGTTAGCATAGTAAACACATTTTCATCTTATTCCAACATCTAATTTTTCCCCATTCTCCTTCTTCTTGTTTTTTTTTCTTTCTTTTTTTTCTTTTTTTAGATTAAACTTGGTTCACAAACTTTTACGAACCGAGAAGAAGAATCATCATTATCCTTCTTCCATCCCTTTACTTTAGTTGAGAACCACCAAGAGGGTTTTTAGTAATTAGCTTTATGAAGTTTGCCACGTACCCGAACGATAATTCTAAGATAAGGTTGTTACATTACTTACATATGTAGCTACGTAAAAGGTATTAAGTATGTACATAGAACGTCGTAGCAGTAGCAGTAGCAGCAGCAGCAGCAGCAGCAGGTGAACGTAAGTTAACTATAATATGTATACACACACATACATACACATATACACACGATGCATGAGGTGTACAGGCTACCGCTCGCACGTGAAAGCGCCCATTAGTCGGTTTTACTTTTCTACGATCATGTCGCGTTTTAACAAAACGTCCTTATTTTTTACGCTGCTAAGCGTGTTTTCTAAACAAATTGACTCTAGTCTAAGGATATCCTCTATAAGGGTTTTTCCTTAATTAACTTAACGATCATTCTCAATCTTATTATATATCTTGATATATTTCACATGATAAAATGTTCAAAACTATCGGATATTCAATTTATTCTTATATGTTAATCATTTCTGACGTATGACCAGGTGAAATTAAATTTAATGCACATTATATGACATTAGGAACTGAAAAGTTCATCGCCACAAATACGCAAATCCCGGCCAGGGTTTCTCGTCCCTAAGCTTGACCCCGTCCATTCGCGGTCTTCGTAGCCCACTTCTTTAAGAGCCTCAAATAATATTGTCCTCCCATTGACATCTAGATCTACCCAGTGGTCTTTTTCCGTTCGGTATACCGATCAGTATTTTATACGCCGTTCGATCCACCCCCTATGCGCAAAACGTCACCTGTCCATCTTAATCGGCGTTGATTTTACGACGTTAATGATGTCCGGTTTTGTTGTACGGTCGGTGTACTTCTACCTATGGGGTTTTTTCTATTACGCCCATTTCCTCATCGCGTTTTGCACCGAACATTTTACGAAACAACTTTATTTTCTAAACCCTAAATTTCTTTTGGGCTCGTAACGTAAGTGACACACCACGTTTCGTTATCATAAAGGGACACCGGTAGGATGATTGTCCTGTATATCCTGATTTTCAAGCGCCTAGACAGCAACCATGAGCTGAGTCCTTTATTGACATTGAGTTCTTCGTTTATGATCGATCCTAAATACCTAAAGTTGCTAACCCGATCCCGGATAACCAAAGTTTCAGAAAGTACTAGGTATATTCTGAATTCAAACTATTTTAAATATCGAATCAATTTTATTATGAATGTGTCTGTGCATGTGTGTATGTACAATACATTCACATAACTGTTGGAAATCACGCATTTGAAGAGATGCCTGTAGGAGTCTAACTTCATCCCGTCCTCTTTCTCAGGAGATGCTGGAGAACCACCGCGTGATTGCACGTCTACGTTGCTGGACCATGATGGCCGCTCTGAGCACGGCTATTGGTCGATGGGTAATCACATAGTCTCCCCTCCCCCTCCTACACCTCCACCACCTCCTCCTCCTCCTTCTCCTCCTTTAACTTCTCTTCTTTCTCTTTCTCTTTTAACGTTCTCCGAGAAACCTACCGCCACTGTGTATGTGTGTTTGTGTGTGTGTGTGTGTGTGTGTAAGGCCCCGGTACTGTCATTACCTACTCATTTTTTGTTTCAGCGGCATTTAATTTGAATCGCCTCACCTCCCACTCGGCCCTTCTACGTCGTTCAACCGGAATCATCCCTTACCACGTGAAAAGACAACTCGTTCGACTTCTACAACAGGAATACAACACACCCTACCAGAGAATCATTTTCTTTCTCTTTTTTTAGTTAAGTAAGAAGAATTGCAATTTGGTTTTTATCATAGGTTTCAACATAATCAATCTTTTGTTCAATTATATTCATATATAGGTACTTTTAATTAGAAGAATTTGAATTTTAAACGCGAATCTTTCTACCGTGTTCTATCAATTTCATAGATTTATTAACGTGTGAGAAATAATATGAAAAATATAATTTATAATTTATAATTAATTTCAGATATAATATGACAGATGATTTTTAAATTATTCCAATTAAATTTTAAACTAATCTACTGTTCTATTATATAATTTAATTTGAGATATTATATGACACGCACACATATTATTTTTAAATTATCCCAATTAAATTTTAAACAAATCTACTGTTCTATTATATAATTTAATTTGAGATATTATATGACACACATTATTTTTAAATTATCTCAATGAAATTTTAAACAAATCTCTATTATGTTCTATCAATTGTATACATAATACATTAATACATTTATAATTAAAAATTAATAAAAAATATCTTTTAAACATAGATCATTATTTTTCGATCAAGTAGACAATACGATTCATCATCTCACATACATATATATATAAATATATTATACTTATTTAGTTGGAAGCACGAAATACAAGAGAGTAAGAGAAATACGTGCCGATTGGTTTGATAGAGAAAGCAACGATAATATCCGAATCAAGATAACGAGTAGGACACCCCAATAAGGATGAGAAGAACGTGTGCGATCCTTTCCAACACAATTTTTTTTTTTGTTTATTTCCTTTCTTTCATTATTACCACCATCTCAGTCGAATTTCGAAGATGATATTTCTACGCGTTTCTACATCTTGAATGAACGAACTGACTCCCCGGGGGCACCCATGGGAGTAGTTTTTGATCCCCGCGAGAGGTGTAAAAAAAAACAACACAACAAATCCCTACACACATATATATATATATATATATATATATATATATATATATATATATATATATACACACGTATAAACATAAGTATAAGCTACTATGTTGAAAAGAAATCTTTTGGTCAATGAAATGATGAGAATGAAGGAGGTGAGGAAACAGGAGTAGGATGAGGCTAAAAGAGAAGGGGACAGAGGGGGTTATGGGAGAAGAAGACGACTGAAAGAACCGACCAAAATCTTTGAATGAGTGTAATCTTAAGCACCGAGGGGGTAACTGACGATGAAAATAATAGAAAAAAAGACACAAAGTATATTTTCTCTTTCTCTCTCTCTCTCTCTCTCTCTCACTTTTTCTTTTTCTATCTATCTGTCTCTATCTATCTATTTATTTCTCTCACGGTTAAAAGATGAAGAAGAAGAAGAAGAAGAAAAACAGGTAAAAAAGAAGACAAAAGGTGGATCGTGATGAAAGGTATACACATAATATATATATATATATATATATATATATATATATATATATATATATATATATATACAGACAGACACACATATACAGCAATAGCAGCAGCAGCAGGCAGACATTTAAACGTATACGTGGGTCTTTCTCTTCTACCTAAGAAACTTCTAGATATCTTCACGTACGTGTAAGAGAGAGAGAGAGAGAGAGAGAGAGAGAGAGAGAGAGAGAGAAAGAGCAGAATAAAAAGAAACGCGGCATGGAACGAGATACGAAATTATAAGAAATGAAATGACACACCCGCCGCGGATTATCTCTCGAAAACGACTTATTAAGGCTCCGTTGGGTTCGAAGATGCGTTCGAACTATCTTTCCGTCTTCTTCTATGTGTTAGGTGAATTCGTACGTATATATATATATAGAAACCGTGTGGAATTACGAACGGGAAACGTTGCATCTTTCTTTCTCTTTCTATCTTTCTATACAGGTTGATTCACCAGCACTTGACACCTAAACAGTTCCAAATGTCTCACAGTGACAGAAACATGAATAAAAAACAAGTAACATGAAAAATTCACGACTACAATATGTCTTTAGTAACTATTTTCCTAGGTTCAGTCATTTTCGAGATTTATTATTCAACTTTGCTATTTTTAAATACAATGTTATATTTAAATGCTCATTTTCGGATAGCGGTTGACAAGACGAATCCAACGATGTGCAACATTAAATACAAGACCTGACCAATGACCAATAAAAACAATTCGAAAAATATCTGTTCCGTCAGTTGTCGAAACAACTGAAGGATGACACAACTCTGACACAACCCTGACACGACCACGACGTCACCTGAAGCAGAAGAATTGTACTGTGGCCGGCTTGTTCGCCACTTTTCACCTTCGTTGATCATCAAAAATATTAATGTTGCATATCATTGGATTCGTCTTGACAGCAGCTATCTGAAAATAAGTATTCAAATATAACATTGTATTTAAAAAAATAAAGTTGAGTAATAAATCTCGAAAATGACTGAACTTAGGAAAAAAATACTAAAGTCATATTGTAGTCCTGAATTTGTCATGCAACTTTTTGTTTATCCTACTTTCATACTTTCGGAGTTGTTTGGGTGTCAAGTGCTGGTGAATCAACCTGTATATTTCTATCCTTTTCTATCTCATATGTTTTCTCTTATTCTTTTACATCGACGACGACGACGACGACGATGACGACGATCAAGACGACGAGGAATGTCTCTCTGAAATAAGAGAGAGAGAGAGAGAGAGAGAGAGAGAAGAGAGCACACGAAGAGAACGTTCCAAGGAATGATATATAATTTCAATGATCAATCGTATGAACGTCGTTTAATTTTTATAATGATCAACGCCGCTTCTATATATCCTTTATGGGAATAACTCGTTCGATGAACGTCGTGGATCGCTCAACCGATGACCGATGAAATGAAATAAAAAAAGAATAAAAAAAAGCAAAAAGAAAGAATACAAATTTAAAAAAAAAAATGAAAGAAGAAATTATTAAAAAAAGAAAATAATCACCAAAAAAAAAAAGAAAAAAAAACGGGACGTAGAATAAAATGTGAATTAGTTATTAGGAGAAGTATATTCTACGTTAGGTATTATATAAAATTCAAATCATATTCTTATGTTAGGTATAAAAAAAATAAAAATAGTTAGAATAATAAAAGAGAAGATTAGGTTAGGAGAAATTAATAAAAAAGAAAATAATTGTCAAATAAAAAAGGAACCTAGGATAAAATATGTGAGTTTGTTATATTAAGAAAAGTATTTCTATATTAATTATGAAAAATAGAAAAAAAGTTAAAATAATAAAATAGAAAGTTACCTGAATTACGAGCACAATGTTTGCAATTACCATAAAACATAACTGCTGGAGATTGTACGATACGATAAACACTCGAGATAATCCTTGTATTGTATATTAAAGATAATATTTATGATAAAATCTTTTTTTAAAAACTTCCTTCGAAACATTTATTATTAATTTTTTATTTATTATTATATTTTATGTAACAAATGAAATACGTTTGATTTTAATATGATTCGTAAGAGACTGGTTGAAATATTTGATTATATATTACTAAGTCTTGTGTTAAGTTTTTTTTGCAGTGGGTGTGTTGGTTTCTACCTCGACCATACAACAAGGACGAAAATGGGCCTGGACACAAGTCCTGTTTGGATCGAGAACGGTTATCTAAACACGGAAATAATGACCAAGTCTTATCGTTACCACGAAGATGCACCCTACAACTTCTAATTATATTCGTAAATCGTATTCTAACCTTTTATTGTACCTAATCTATAAAATATATTTAATTATCTTCCAAATTTTCATTTAAACTAAAAACAAATCAAAACTAATTTACATCAGATAAATATTAATTTGCAATGAAAATCATTTAACGTTTAACGATTTATATTTTTTCCCTTTAAAAAGCAAGAAAAACAGCACCGATTACGGTTTCACAATGAATAATAATATCATACCGATTAAAAAATATTACATTTTTTTTTTTTTTTTTTTTTTTTTAATACCGGAGATACTAAATAAAAAAAGGGGGGACTGAGTTTGATGGTGATGCTATTGATGGTGGTGATGGTGGTGGTTGGTTCGAGTTGGAGTTCGTTCGCGCTACATTGTTGCAGTAATTACGATGCACTGAATGCACCAGGGATCAAGATAATTTGATATTAAGTAGCGTAAACTTTGTAAAAGAATAAGAATAAGAAGAAGAAGAAGAAAAAGAGAGCGGTAATCTCCGAGTCCCATTCGATTTAATACTCTTTGCGCGCTCGTTATATTGCGCACGAGTTGAATTCCAAAAGCTTCAAGCTCGCGACTTCATTTGCACCTGTTATCATCTTTCCCTTTATTTTTATTTTTTTTTTATTTATATCATATATTAATACAAATGTAGATACGTAACTCTTTCTATCCTATTTTTTATTTTAGTTTTTCTATTTTTTAGTTTTACAATTCCACATATTTTACATATCACCAATAGAAACTAAATAAAATTAAAAAAAAAAAATATAAATAAAATTTTACCATTTAATAATATTCCTAATATTCCACAAGATTACTCTTACATATTCCATTTATTTTCATTTTATAACCCACACATATATATATGTATTTAATTATTTTTGTAACAATTGTCTAAAGCTCCAAAAAGGAACAGATAAAAAGAGGACAGAAAAACAGGAGGGGGAGAAAAAAATAAAATAAAATAAAATAAAATAAATAAAAATAAAAAAAGGGTAGAGGAAACAGCAGCTTGCATCGTACACGAAAGGACTCTCACTGGCATGCTGTGGACGCATGCATACGTGTTGGACATTCACATACGCTTAGCAAAACAATTAGGTGATTTTATCGTAGTGCAACAGCAAGCAAGCAAGCAAGCAAGGCACCATTGCTGCATTCTGTCCCCTTTCGCTTGGTGAGCCCCCAAGCAAACCGGAAGCTGCGGTGGGGTTTGGGTAGATCCTTTTTCCCTTTCCTTCCCTTCTTTCCCTTTTCTCCTCTGCTCGACAGCAACACACTTCCGGTGACGTTCATTAACGCTCGTTGGGAGACCACAGCAGCACGGATTTGTTGGCCCGTAATTGTTGCACGCTTAATTCATTTTCACAAGTAATATCCAACATAATGAATTTAAAATACATTTTGTTCATTTTTTGAGAATGTTTTTTAAACCCATACATAGAGACAAGTATATATATTGATAATAATTTGTTAATGGTGTAACCAAGTAAAAATGAATTCGTTTGATTTCAAAGCAAAACGTTCTTTTAGCAAAGAACATGGGTCTCACACCTGCACAACACCTGTTACTTGCGATTAATAGGCGGTGAAATTCTTAAGACAAGCTTTACAGGTAGTTTAGTTTAGTTTCGTCACTGAAATTACTGGTTTTTTCGATTCCCTGTTTTATTTTTCTTTCTTTTTCGAAAGGACAACAGTGAAAAGAAAAAAAAAAAAGGTACGGAAAAAGGAAAGTTATTTCGTGGCTTAAACGGTCGACGTCCGTGGTAATTTTCGATCCGAAAGCAAAACCTTTAGAGAGAGAGAGAGAGAGAGAGAAAGAGAAGAGAGAAAGAGTTTACCTGATACAACTGAAACTACTCGTTTAAGAGGACTTTTCATGCTGGTAATCGAGAAAATTGGTAAAGTACTGTTCGAGGAGCGCGGAAATCCTTGGTAATGGCCGATGTAACTCTGACAGCGGCCTGTTAATTTATCGACCAAAATAACAGGGGGGCAACATAACCGCAAATCACTTTTTAAATGTATCGTTTCGCCACCGAAAACTTTTCCCCTTTTATATTTCATTTCTAACTATTTATTTTCTCTTTTTTTCTTTTTTTTCTTTTTATCGACGAACTTAATTCGTAAATTGTAGAAAGAAAATTCATTTTCATTCAATTACGATCGTAAATAATAATCTAATTAGGTGTACAAATAAATGGTATTCATCATTTTAAAAAAGATGGTGCTAATCAGTTTTATCATAACCTCTTCAAAAGATGAACAATTCTTCAGATATACTATATCTGAATGTTGAATGAGAGATGAGAGAAAGTAGTTGTTTGTGATGGACAATACTTTGAATAAATTTCATGTATGGTTCTGTCACAATAAATTCCTAATTATTCATAAAAAAAATGGCAGAAATTTATTTGTACACCTAATATTTTGGTTAAATTTTCAATGTACGATAGGTGGAAGTTATTCTTATTACAATTATTATTTGAATTTCTTGCAAGTACATTATCCATAAGTAATTCGTTTTACTTTAATAACATCAAACATAATTATATCTTCAGTTATATAAATTTATTATTGTAATTATTTCTACACAAATAAAACAAATCTAAGTGATTCAAAGTATTGTTCAAATAAAAACTTAGTTCAATCATTCTAAGATAATCAAATATAATACACGAGATATGATATTCGTTAAATATCATCTTTTAATAGTACATTTGATTCTCAATAAAAAAAATCTCAGACCCACCCTATATATATATGTGGTATGCTAGATGAAATGAATTGTGGAAAGAAGTGGAAAGAAATTAGTGCTACCGAAATAGGACCCACTGCAAACTCATCTTTTTTTTCCTTTTTTTTTTCTTTATATCATCTATCTATATAAGTTAGTTATCTTCTTTTTTATTTCCTTTGAAATACGTACGAGGATAGGTCTCTGATCATCGTAGGTGTGTTGTCGATTGCTGGCCCATCCAAAACACCAATTACGGAATCCGCAGGTCGAAAACTACGTCAAAAGTTGCCTCAGGTCCTTTTTTTTTTGTTCTCTTTAGGAATCTTCTTTCATTCTAGAAAGAGAAGTGAATGAAATAAAATAAAAAAATAAAAAATAAAAAATAAAAAAAAAAACAATGTCTCCGAAAATTGGACGAAATTAGTGAAAATCCTCGTAGATAGTTGAGAGAGTAGGTTTAGTTATATGTGTCCGTCGGTAGAAGCCGATCTTTACAACGGATCCAATTATACGTGGGTTCCATTCACGTGAATCTCCTAGTGAGTGGGAGAGAAAGAGAAATGAAACAAACAAAAAGAACAAGAGAAAAGCCTAAGGGTATAACATTCAGAAATCTCTTTTTAATGGGCATCGCGAGCAACTTGGTCCACCGATTCTTCTCTTCCTTTTCTTTTCGTCTTTTTTTTTGTTCGAAACGTTTCAGTCTGCTACGTCACATCCGGCACGATTTCGTAGGAAATTGAAATGCCATATAATAAAAAAAAGGAACCACACACACACAAAAAAAAGAAACAAGAATAATCTTTCTTCGATAAGTAAATAAGTTAGGATTGGTTGAAAGGTAAAGTTTTTTTTAGGTTAGGATTGGTTGAGACGATTTTTTTGAGAAGTTTTTCAATTCAAACGAGGTTTTTTTCAACTCTCTAAGATTTCTTCTATCCTTTTTCTCTTTTTTCTTTTCATCTTTTTGTTTCTTTTTATCTCAATATTTTATATTTAACGATCATCTCAATTTTTATCTTGCAAATAATTACTTTTGATGTATCTCGAAAGATTAGGTTAGTATTTTCATACTTAAAAGCATAGAATTTAAAAAAATAATAAAACACATGTTGCAAAATAATTGTATTTTTTAATTAATGAAAGATTAATGTACAATATATTAATAATAATTCAATTAGGTTGCTTTTTTTGTAATGGGGTTGATTTTAACCCTTTGAGTGCTGTACTATACTTTTACCTACAATGTTTTGTAGGAACAGAATCATTTAATTATAATTAAATCATTTATTACCTTAAACACCTCAGACATTTCTTATTCACCTCAGACACCCTATACATATATAGTTAATAAATAATATTGTTATAAAAATAATACAATAAACTTGTATTACGTTAGATGTGACCCAACATTTATCAACAGTACATTTAAATAATTTAACAATTAATACAATTAATTTAAAACACACTTTCTCCAATATTTCTACAAACACCTCAGACACCCTGTATATATATATAGTTATATAAAAAACAGAAATAAATAGATAGATGAAAAGAAAAAGAGATCTAGTATATCTCTAAAGAATAAAAAAACAGGAAAATAACATAAAACGTTAAAGGTACCCCCCATAGAGTCGAAAAACACCGCAGTCAGTCCTCTTTTCAACATAGAATACGAGCCGACGTGAAAAGTGGATGATGCTCCCGTTTGTTAAAGAGAAAAAGACAAAATGAAAGAAATAGAAATAGAAAATAGAAAATAGAATGAGAGTAAAAACCATCAGTCATAACAGATGGTTCGTACAACCAACGACCAACGACGACGACTACGACGACGATGGGCATAAGGTAAAACTAAGGTGTCCCTCTGAACTTCTCTGCAGGATGATGATGGTTGAACAGAAGTATAGTCAAGAAATGGTGTTGGGAAAAATTGGTGATGGTTGTGGAGGTGTATGGGGGATTGGGGAAACTGAGGTGGGGCTAGGGGTGTCGATAAGGTAAAACTAAGGTGTCCCTCTGAACTTCTCTGCAGGATGATGATGGTTGAACAGAAGTATAGTCAAGAAATGGTGTTGGGGAAAATTTGTGGTGGTTGTGTAGGTGTGTATGGGGGATAATTGGGGGATTGGGGCATTGAGGAAGCTGAGGAGGGGCTAGGGGTGGGTATTGAAGAGAAGAGAAGAGAAGAGAAGAGAAACCATTTTCATTCTGTCACGTTAATCGATGTCCAGAAAATTAGATTAACTCGGTTGATCGCAGCAGAGAAAGAGAGAGAGAGAGAGAGAGAGAGAGCTACGTGAACCAATACCAAACGAGGAATATAATACTAACTAACGACTTTCGCCGGTGCGTTAAGCGCTTCTATTGTTCTCCCGCGGAAGTTCACCGTTGAACCGGAAACTCTACTTGCCACCGGTACGCAGTCATTTTCACCTTTCTGAATGACAGAGAGAAAATGAGAGAGAACAGCGGCGTGTTGGTTAACGTCGATTATCAGTTTCGTATCGATTCGTATTTATTATGGGGAAAATTATTTTCTACAAAAATCTTCACATAAAATGTTAATGGAATATAAAAAATTAATATTTAATTAAATAAAATATAATCTAAATAATTAACAAATAATATCGTTTAAAATTACAATACATACTAAAAACTACTTTGTACAGTTTTAACAAAAAATACTTGGATTTTATTAAAATTTCTTTTAAAATTTATTAATAATAATAATCTATAATAACACAATATATTATATAATAATACATGAAATATTTAATACAAAAAATATATAATTAATTTGTTCTCTTTTCAAATTATTATGAACCCTAACAAACGGTTAGAGAAATGAAAAAGCCGTTAACAAATCAGAGAAAAGAATAAGGGTGGATATAAAAAGGAAGGAAGAAAGAGAAGGGGAAAGGGGGTTATACAAGGGGTTTACAATATAGTAAAAGTTATTTTTTTTTCTCTCTCTCTCTCTTTCTCTTTTCGTGGTATAATTATTGCCACGTATCGATCACGCATCGGTGGAGCACCAATGAGAGGCATTAGACCGGTGGAACGGCCGTATGCCCAGAGGAAGTTGTGGTTACGCAGTGCGGTCCCGCGTGTTTTCGTAGCCGAACGGCTACATGAGCAACGACTAAGGACGAAAGGGAACAAATAAGGAAAATCCCTATGACATTTTTCTAATCAAAATAAAAATATACAAATTGATATTGATTTTAATCCCCATTTAATCAATGCAACTTTAAAAGGAGACCAAAACAAAACCAGGACCAAAATGATTCTCTCTCAAATTTGTGAATCTCTCAAATTTCATGAATAAAAAATTAGAAAAATGTATCCTAATTCTAAAAAATAAATAAAATAATTTAATTATTATTATTATTATTTTTTAACGTGGACAAAAAGGTGTTGCATTACATTCATGTACGTAAAGTACGTGCCATTGGCCGTAAACATTCCCACTCACTATCTACCCCTTCCTTTTATTTTTGCTATCCCCACTTTAAAACGACGTGTTCGCCCACTTGAAGCCTAATTGTTACTTAATTATCCGTTCGTCCGCCATGCTGCGGTTTATACGCATTGCCGAGTCAATTATTATGAGGCGAGCGAGCGTAGCGATCCGCAGCCTTTTGATTTCAAGCGAGTTTATATATACTCGCATACTTATAGAAATACATCATGCATGTGTGTGTGTGTGTGTGTGTGTGTGTGTGTGTGTGTGTGTGTGTGTGTGTGTATAAAAATTGTGAGAGTTTGTTGTATTCATAATCCTAATCGTCTCTCATTTATTTTGTCCTGTTAACACGTCTTCTTGGATCACCAATTTAATGTAAAAAATATTATTCTCATTTCTTTTTATTTATTATTTTTCATTTAGATAGGGGAAGTTCACGTACCCATATATCTCAAACAATAATGTGAACAATTCAAAAACAAATGAAAGGGTCATAAATCATACGATCCAGTTTATTAATGACTCTCAAGGCAAACATTAGTCGACTTCTACTTTCGGCAGGAAAACACTGCATCCCATAAGATTTAGGTAAATGCTAAACCTACATTTCTTTATGGTATTTGTTCATTTATAAAAAGCTCCAATACTATTCGTTGTATACGAATTTTTTGTTTGATTTTCAAAACGGATTAGAGGTATAGATCACGTAATGTTGGTATTATCCTGTCCCCTAGTACCGGACAAAAAATAGTCCCTTAACGCCGGACACTAAAAACTACATTGAAAATAGCAAAAGAAAAGTACAAGCAACAAATCAAAGACGTGAAGGCTAAAGGAAGACGTGAAGTCAAGGGAAACAAGCCAAAGGGGCAAAAGCTAAGGGATAAAGTGGAGATAAAGATAAGAAAAAACTGCCATTGACTGAGATATCTGAAATTGAAAGAACTACTTGCGTAGGGTGCTTAGCGGACTACGACCAAGACTGGATACTGTGTTCCAACTGGCATGGGAGGGCTCATGAAGCATGTGCAGACATTCCTGAATGTTCAGACGTCAACATATGGTGTGATCGATGCTGGATGATTTAAAAATTTCCAATGCTTGTTGTTCCAAATGAAATCTGTCCGGTACTAGGTGACACTTCCAGCTATTGTATATTTTGACACCAAAGTTTAATCCTTATTTTGAAATATGTTTATGCACAAGTTGTATTTGTGTTAATTTATGTTGATTCTATAGTTCGTTGATTTCACTAATTAATAAATAAAGTTTCATTTTTCTAAATAGTTTGTATTTTATTTCCAAAAACCTTATGTGTCCCTTTCCCTTATATATAATCGTGTACAGTATACACATTATATACAAGGTGTTCCAAATTTCAATGAATTTTTTGTTCTTTAATTATATTATGTATTAATTGTAATTACTTTTAATAATATTATAAATTAAATTATATAATGCAAAAAGAAAAATTTTCAATGTATAATATTTTGTTGCAATGTGAAAAATAAGTTTCATCCTTATTACCAAATGAGAATATTCGGTCAGTGTGGTGTAGTGGGGAGGAGTCGGCCAAGAAGAAAGAAAAAGGAAGTATTAAAAAGGGAGAAAAGAAGGTGGGAGTGATTGATGCACACCGCTTATCGTCGACATGGACCTCGGTAGATAGTTGATCAGTGCCTCTTATTACCGTGACACGAAATGCTCATATTATTGTTATTTTTTATTAAACACCACTTTACTGTTTCATTCTTTATTAATGCAAGTATAAGTACATATAAGTATAATTAAGTAATATCCAAATGTTCGTTCAATTTTTATTCATTTGTCTTCTTTATTAATATCTTCTCTTGCAATTTTTCAATTTCATTTACAGTTTAGTAAATTTAACTTAAAAAGAAAAAAAAACAAAAAAAGAAAACAAAGTTAGTAACATTAGGCTCACAACTTTTCAATTCATTAGATAAAAAATGAAATGTAAAGAGTATTCGATAAAAAATGAAATGTAAAAAATGTTCAATAAAAAATGATTATTTTTTTCAACTACATTTATAAATTATATACTTTAATACATACATATACACATATAATTGCATGATTATAATCGATCAGTGAATAAAGTTCGTGTTTATTATCGTTGGTAAGCGGTAAACGAACTTGAAAATCAATTCTCATCTTCGATTTATAGATAGAAAGAACGAAATAGAAAGGAAATAATAATCAGGAAATTACGTGACACCACGAACGAACGAACGAACGAACGAACGAACGAACGAACGAACGAACTATCTAATGATTATGATCGGTGTTGATTTCATACATACATAAATACATACATACGTGGATAAAAACTTTACATATGAGTTATCTTAGATCATAGATTTAAAGTTAATTTTTTTTTCTATATTTTTATTTATATATTATGAAATATATGTTGTATAAACTCAAACAAGTTGGATCTTTTTGACTATGACGATGAAGTTGAAAGAAGAGAGAAAGGGGGAAGAGGGGGAAAAAAGATTTCTCGCGATGAAAATCAGTAATACGAATGAAGGTAATCGCAGTGATTACGTTAGTGCTTGATACGCGTACTACTCAACTACTCAGTGACATAATGACGATATAATGAGAGAAAGAGACAAGACAGTTAGATTCGATTACCAGACACGTCGGAAACACGAGGACGCATACTTATACTTATACATATACATATATATACACGGTGATTCATGATTAAAAAGAAAGACTTGAATATTACATTAATTTATTAGATGGTTCTAAAAGTTTCTTATTTATTTATTTATTTTTTTTTAATAATTTTAGGCACACAATATTTTTTAAGGTTGAATGATTGAAAATATAGAAAAAGGTAAAATAGAGTAAAATAAATATTATTTAATAAAATAATATAAAAAAATATTATTCATATAATATTGTGCAACTTATCACCAAGAAAAAGAAAGAAATTCTAGGGGCGACTTAATAACTTTGTATGAATAAACTAAAAAAACACAATTTTGATAATTACATTTTACAATATTTTAAAGAACACATTTAATTATAAAATAAACAAATATTTTTTTTTTTTTAATGAAATTGCAACAGTAATTTTGTATTATTTTTTTTATATTGAACTATGTGTAGTTTTCTTTTGCAATATTCTTGCAGTAAAAATGATCTGCATGATTATATTCAATTTATTCGCACATTTATAAGTTTTTATTAAGATGTTTAAATGTTATCTTTATTGTGAATCATCCTGTATATATATATATATAATATATATGTGTATATTTCTCTCTTCACGCGGTTCGTTTACTTACATAATTCGAAATCTTACCGGTAGAAACGACGTTTCATAAAATTAATCTTTTCCTTTCCTCTTTCTTTCTCTTTCTTCCTTTTACTTTTAACAATCAAAGATCTTTTTTATCCTAAGCCATATTTAAATATATATATATATATATATATATATATAAATTTTATTTTTTTGAACTTGACATTTAACACTAAACCCATTGATGCATCTATTTTTATCCCAACGAATCAAATGACCCGTCTTTAAAAAATTAAAAATAATTTTATGACATCTATATATATAAATAACAAACAAAAAATACCACATTTATGTAATATAAATTCTTGATTAATCAAATAAAATTATAAGATTATAACTTGTAAAAAAAATATTGTAAAAAATTGTACAACCAACGATCATGGTAACGTTTAGTGTTAAAAGCATTGACTTTGAACTTTGACTTTTCTTGTGTGTTTTTTTTTTTTTATTTGGATTCAGGAATTACATACGTGTTTGTTCTTTTTCTAAGACATAAATCGTCCTATTCGTTTCCGAGTAGTCGTCTATATAAATGGGAACGATTTAGCCTAGTGGCCCCGTGTGGTTGTAGATATCTTAATTTCGTGAACATTTACCTCTTCGAAGAATGGTCGATACGGTGAAGGATAGAAACGAATGGAAGAAAGAAAGAGAAAGGATAAATAAAGAAAAAAAAGAAAGAAAGAAAGAAAGAAAGAAAGAAAGAAAGAAAACTTTATCTCGAACCGTGGTCTTGTAGCTAATTTATAAGCTGAGTTAGCTCGACGATAACAGAACCTGTTCACAAATTAAATGTCTCCATCCTTCGGCATCTCTCGTAGAATGTTCGCGAGAAAAGAAGGAATAAATACTTAAAAAGAAAAAAAAGAAAAAGTAAAAGAAAGAGAAAGAAAGATAATTTTCACCCATTGAATCGTTTAAAAAAAAATAAAAAATAAAAAACAAATATACTACTTTCTATAATGTGATTTTATATTCACTTATACTTTTTTAAATTACCTTTTAATCCTTTGAGTGACACGGTATTTTAGAAAATACAAAAATTTGCAATACTCAAAAATTCGATTTCTGTTTAAATTACACAAAATTAATAAAAATTAAACATAACATAAATAAAAATTATTTAATTAAGTTGTTTGTTATAATACGATACTTCGAATAATACCACCATGCATATTACCGCATGAAAAATGTGAGAATACTTTTATTAAATATCGACGTGTCTCAAAGAGTTAAAGTAAAAGAGAATACAAAAGTTCATGATCCTTTTTTCTTTTTTCGTTAATATTTTGTAGATTTTTTAAGTCACCTACTGTGTAACAACCATTAAAAGTTTCGCCTTTTGTCTCTCTTCTCTCGTGCGTGTCGCACGAAACGCATTATCGCGACCAACAGACTTTCGTAATCTCTTCTTGCGAAGTATTATGCGTATATATACAACATATATATATATATATATATTTACTTATATAATTTGATTCGTCCATCAGACCGTTTACAGTCATGACAAATGGTAATTGTTCTTTGTTAGCTTCTCGTTGCTTTATCTTCAACTTTCCTCCGTAAAAAGAATTATCAGTACGATGCCGTGTTACATTATTTTTCTACCACCTACGTTCTCTCTCTTCTGAGCTGGAGCATTTCGATTCGATAGAAATAAATCCCGAAAGAACGAAACGAGATTCTCGAAACGCATGACGGCGCCCACCGTAATACGATAAACGCACCGAATGTGCGTGTTCCCTTCATGCAATGCAATTTCATCTATAAAATAATATTACTTGCTGATACTAATTAATAATATAATAAATTCATATAATATTCCTATTACTTAAAAAAAAAAATTCAATGTGGATGCATTGCGGTTATAGACAAGAAAAACTATTCTGAACTACTGTAAAAATAAAACGTAAGACTGATCATTGACTCGACAACTAAATTAAATGCATTGCACGAAGTAAATTGAAACAAATTATTTATTTAAAATAAATAAGTATAATGCTTATTATGCCTATTTATATATTTTAGGAAAAAGAAATTATTATTTAATATTAAATATAAAAAATATAAATTTTAAATATATTTAAAAATATAAAATTGTATTATAAATTAAAATTACATTATATGTATATATAAATAGAAAAATAGAAAAAATTTAATTATTTTATATTTAATTTAATTGCATTTATATTTAATTCTTTAATAATTATTTAATATTAAAATTAATTATAAAAAAAAGCCTACATCATATATAAATTTACAAAATGAAAATAAAATGTAGGAAAAATCGTTAATTTAGTATGCACATATTCAATTGATATGTTCTTTAGCAAAAAACTAAATTGCAAATACATCCATTTTGGAAATAGTTTAGACAACGTTGGTCATGTCAGTTTACCTTTCCCTCTTTATTTCTTTTTGTTTTCTTTTTTTTCTCTTCTCACTGTCTTCCATTCACTCTTTTTCTTTTAATCTTAGGAAAAGATCTCTCTCGCTTCGACGAGACGAGGACACGGACCTAAAACGTTCTATCTCCAGAAGGAAGGGACACGATTAGTATAGGCACTCGACTTATCTTAACAGGGTACGGACATTTGGTCAGACCAGTCTCAAACTCGGTCTCACTTTAATCTCACCTAATCACGGCTCTATTTAGATCCACCTTGAACAACGGAGAACTTCTTTAAGAGGATATTCGTGTTTAACTCGTCCACGCTCGCTTTACGGTTCTTTAATCGTTCGAAATTTGTTGCTCGCCAAGCGGAACATCTTCGAAAAAAACCCCTAAAGAGAGAAAGATCATCTCTTATTTTTCATTCCTTATTCTTCTTTTTCTTCTTCCACTTTCCAGGACGTAATTTTCACGACACGTTTGTTAATCTCAAATTGTAAACCTATCATTGACCGGCGACCCTCTTTACCTTTTTATTTTTATTTGTAATTCTATGCGATTAACAAAATTTCAATAAATAAATAAAGGAATGACACCAAATTTTCTTCAAACACTTTCTTTCACTTTCGTCCTTTCTTTTAGATCGTTGTTACGACAGACCAATGAAGAATTATATTTTCCTTTCACCGTCGCGACTTTAATAGCATCACGCATGACTAGGCAAACGCATTAAGCGATTTTTTCTATATTTTTTTTCTCCTTCATTTTCTTGATTTTTCATTCACTCTTCTTCTCTCTCGTTTATAAAAATTAAAAGAAAAATAATTAAATTGTTACATATGTACGTGGTAAATACCTTTAAAACCCACCCACGTGTCCCTTTACATTGAAAACATTGCAATCTATTCTACGATCTCTAACTCCAGAGCAGTTATTTCATCTTCGTTTTTGATTGGCCTATCATTTCCAACGATACGTCTAACCTGAACGGTTCGATCGATTCTAGATCTATCGAAACGATAGACGTCAGTTGATTACGATCATCATTTTACGGGTCTATCGTTCATAGAAAAATCCTATTATTTTCTCCTTTTCTTTCGTTGGCCTTCTAAGACTCTCTTTCATCGCAGTTATCATAAAAATTGCGATACTCGTAACACGCCTTCTTATTCAAAGGTCGATTGGTTGCGATCATTAACGCCGATACCGTTAGTCTTCTTGATCGTGTCAGGAAGACGCCAATTTGTTCTTTGTCTTCTCACTAGTATCTATTTTATTTTTTTCTGATTTTTTTTTTTTTTTTATAATTCAATATATATATATACAGGATGCACCAAAAGTCACTTTACCTAACTAACATATTATACATTTTATTTTTGATTGATATATTTCAAACGATACCACATTTAACACATTTCGTAATATCAATAATTTTCATATAAATAATACGAAGATTCTTTTTCCCCTCAACTTTGTAAATAAAATAAAAAAAACTACACAAATAGAAACAATTTCATAGAATCGTTTCTAGTACTGTTCGTTTGGTAGTAACATTAAAATTAATAACATTTCAAGTCGTGCTTTATCGTTGTTATTACCAAGGCAGGTGGTTCTGTATGATAGTGTGGTGTGTTTTAGTAGTTACGGCTGTTTGATTTCGCGTGACTCCTCGATATTGGAGCTAACACACAATCACACATACATGCATACATTTACACATAAATACGTAAGCGTTGATACGAAAACGCGTTCACGGAAGACGAAGCAACGCACGTTCTCGCATATTTGATTCATAAGACATATATATGTATATGTATATGATATATATATATATATATATATAACTATTACATAAACTAGCTACACATATTCGTATATTTGAATATATATTTATGTAGGCAACCACCCCATTGCATCGGCCACCAACCGCTAACCGCCACGCTAATGTTCCTAATTACATCCTTGCTTGATTCTTGTTAGTCCGTGGAGCATTAAGTCGCGCTCACGACCTCTAGCAAGGCCAACGTCGATCACAAATCTTGGCCCTTAGCCAACTACCCTTTCCTTTCATTTCTTCTTTCCTTCCTACCCTTTACCCCTTGCAACCCTTCGTTACGTGTCCGATCATTACTTTTCTTACCTTCTTTTACCTTTCCTTTCTTATTTCTTTTCTCTTTCCCGAAACCGGACGACTACTATTCGTTGGGTTGGTTCATGCTTTTCGCAGAATGTTATGGATAATTATGGAAAAAGTTCGGCAAGATTATCTTAAGAAATTGGTTTTAAAGCACTGGATAAATATCTTTACTTGTATATCTACCTGTATATTTTTCATGCTAAGTAAACTTCGAAAGGTCTTGATACTCGTTTTTTATTATTATTATTATTATTATTATATTATTTCACAAGTTGATTATCCAAGGAGTCACATGAGTTAAGAAAGTTTTTCTTTTTGTGTAAAAAAAGGAAAAAAAGAAAAAAAAAACTCAATGGAATCAAGAAAAAGAAATTGCACGTTGATGTTCCTAACATTTCGATGAGATATATCATAGAAATTCGAGAAATTAATCGTCGATAGGTATCCGCATTCTCTCAAGCTGTTTATTGGTAATAATAATTCTCTTCGACGAAGTTGGTCAAATAAATCGCGAAAGGGAATCGTCGGGAAAGTCCAAGGTGAACAATTATTACGGTGAAAATGCGCTTATTGTGCGGGATGATAATTGTCGTCCTCGGTAAAATCATTCTTTGTTTCTTCGAAACTAGTCTCATCAGTCCACTCGTTTCTCATCAAATCATATTTCCTATAATTCTGTATATATATATACACCTGTATAGTTAAATCTGTTGGATCATGCTGGTTACTAAGCGATTCTTCGATGATTACTCACTTTACACGTCCTGTTTAGTTTCAATCGATGCTAGGTGAAAGTTACAAAGATAAAAGAATCTATTTTTCTTTATTAACAAAATAAAAATGAGATATGTCAAACATCTATACGAAATTACTGCAGAAAAGTAAAAATGATTTGCAACTGAACGGGACAACGAAACTGTTGACATACGTGGACGACATTACTTTGTTAGGGAACAATAAAGAGTCATTAAAACGTGAAAATATTAATAGATAATACAAAAGAACTAGGATTGTAAATAAGTATTAAAAAACAAACCAAATATATGGTCACCGATAGAATTCAAAACGTTTCTAATACTGGAACTTTAATCGTCCAAAATAAAATTTAGTTTTACTTTGATATTCGTTTACTTTGAGTATCGAAAACGTTTCACACTATGAATTTGAAAAATTCTATTTACGATAAAAGAGAAATCGCGAAACGGTATGTAGATAAATAAATTGTACGATTCGTGATAAATTTTGTATTCCTTTTTTGTTTGTTTTGTTGTCTAAATTCATAGACTACACGATTTCGGTATTTGTAAACGTGTTCGCGTTTTCGAATGCAAGAAGAGACGTAAAAAAAAAAAAAAAAAACAAAACAAAAACAATAACAAGCAGTAACAAAATTAAATAAAAAGAAAAAAGGGGTATCCTTTTACAACACGATAATTTCTTCAAATTGTTACATTCGTATGCGATGTTTATTTTTGAGCAATAACGTAAACAAACGAAAAAAGATTTATTGAAAAAAAAAAAAATGATAAAAAAAACAGAAGATCAATGTTAGATGTTGAGGTTTATTTCGTATATTTTCAAAGAAACGGAGGGGTTCGTCTTTCCTTCATCTAAACGGTCCAAGAATCATCGCGTGACTTTGAGTATTTATGAAAGAAAACAGTATCTCGCATTATCATCGAAAAGAAGGACTCGACGACTAGCGAAAATCACTTGTCCCTCATCTGCCGTCTCGCGAAAACGATATTAACTTTCAGCAAATTCGATTCGCTTTTTAACGGTTTCGGCTTTCGTGTATACCCAAAGGTTTATTCCGGTGCAAATAAGCGATCCTAACGAAACCAAACCTTCGTCGTTATGCATACGGTGTTCGTGAACGATTCAATGAAACATTTATTCATTTTACTACAATTTCTTTATCAATTGGTATCATTTCAATAAGTATTTTTTATCGGATATAAATAAAAGAAATAATTGAACACAAAATATTATCTAATAATCTAATAATTACAATCAAATTTATTTTTAGGATATGCAGTATTTGTTCAGCTCTTTTTGATATTATTTTTTCCTAGTCCACCGTGTACATAATCGACGAGTCTAGAATAAAGAAAGAAATAAAGAAAGATACGAAGGAAGAGAAGGGCTGAGTAGAGAGAGGTTGATCGCGATCGCGTGCTGGCCATCATCTCGACGAAAGCCAACAGAATAAAAATAATACAAAATATTTCCAACAACAAAATAACAGCAGCAGTAACGTCAGAAGTAACAGCAGCAGTAGAAGCAACAGCAGCAGCACCAGTTGCACTGCGGAATCGGTGTTGCGGTTTTTTTTAACGGCTGCAACGGGTCCTCGTGACTTTAGTGGGCCACCATGTGTCTCGGAAATCTTTTGACGTTGCTCTTCTTTAACTTTATTTAAACTTCCTTCCTTCCTTCCTATTTTCTTTCTCTTTCGAGGACGGGGTGGGAAAGGGCTGGTAAACATATGCTTAATGATTTCGCGAAGAAATCTGTTACTAGCTATAATCACTGGATCACCGCTTGTCAATGAAAAATAAACCGCGAAAGGAATTAGGCACCTGCTGTTGCTGTTACTGTTACCGATACATTTTTGTAAACTCAAACCCAAGATCACGAAATCCGTTCTCTTCTCCCTTTTATGAAAACGTGCAGACGCGCGTGCACCCAACGACAATGCATTTACGCCATATGGGTGAGCTTCGTTTTTCAATTCGACCCGAACGAACGCGGTTTTTTTCCAGAACACGAACGTGATCTATCGAAACTACTACTACTACTACTACTAATATTACTACCATCGTACTGTTGCGGTTTCGCGATTTTACGATACAACTCGAACGGATATTTCTTCTTCCTTTTCTTTCTTTTTTTTTTTATATGTAGAAATTGTAAATTATTTGTCTACAATGCACGATTATTCTAGCAAGATAAATAAATACATTTAGTATAGATATCACAAATATTATATGTAGATAAGAAGAACGTTAGATAAATGAAATTAGATAGAAAAAATAGATAAAACATTTTATGTAAGAATAAATTACGTGTTAATTATCCATTAGGGTTAACACTTTAATGGTTGCACGTCTACGTGGTCAAACATCACCAGGGGCTGGTAACATTTTTGAAGAATTAATTTAAAAAAAAAGTAAACAACAAATTTAATTTTATATAATTTTAAATATAAAAAGTTCTAAATAAATAACTATTGTTCCAACTATGACACACATGTTGTGTGAGCTACCATTAAAGTATTAATAATATATAATGTAATAATAAATTATAAAAAAGAATAAAAGAATATTTTTCAATAGAAAGAAAAAAGGGAAATTCATTTTCTCGTATTTTTCTCAAACGACGTTACATAGAAGAAGAAATATAAAAAGGATAGATAGTAGTAGTAGTAGTGGATATGAAATTTTTGGTCGTAGAGATATCTCCCATGTGACGAAACGATCTCCACATCCTATATGAAATCATGGAAATCTATTCCGTTGCTCGATGATTCTTTGACAGAAGTTTCTACCTTTCGTCCGGTCCGATTCTCTATGCTCTATCTCGTTTTTTCTTTTATCTCTGTTTCTCTCACTCTCGAATATAGCGCGTGCGTACACAGGTACATACATAGGTACGAAACGTACGTAGGTACGTAGGTACGCGAGAAGAGAATAAAATATACATGAATCTCCTTTTCTAAAATATTCAAATCTCTCGTCGTCGGATCAAATAACTCGCGGAGTATCGAGTCGCTGTGGTGGCCCCGAAGTGGTCTCAGGCCATGAATATCATGACTGACCAAACTCGACTCTCATACCAGTCACGTTCTGACGATTCCCGTAAGGCGTGGTCCGGAGTCGGTTTCCGGAAATCATCCTATCAAGTTACCCTGCTACGATCGGCTGGCTGCTGCTCTTCCACATCGACACGTCGCTTTCCGTTCTTCCTTTTTTCAACCCCAACCCCCCTTTTCTTTTCTTATTACTGCTTTTTTGCATCGTCCAATGTCGAATGACCCATAACTTTAATTTATCGATAGATTTGTAATTACGCAAATGAAATAATCTGAAATTGTAATACTAATGACACATATTTAACAGCATATTAGGTCAATGATCCAAAAAAAATGAATACAATAGTTGACATTAATTTTATTTATCTGACATTCAATCGTTAAACTATCGAGTAAATGATTTAATCAATATTACAACGGTACACACAATTACCTATGTACATGAACGAAGCCTTCTATCGTAAAGTATCGCGTTTACTATAAATATTCGTATGCAAGGCTACATAACACACTCCGATAACTAATCGGTGCTTTGAAGAGGAAAATTTAAGGTCATAAATCCGACGTTAGGAGGTATCATTGTCCTCGAACGATGACAATGGAAAATGCTGAATCGGTAAAGGAGACAGAGAAATTCATGGTCCGAAATACACCTAGCTTTCTCTTTCACATAAATTCAAAGCTGTCCGATACTAAACTTTATACGAAGGATTTCGATTTTAATATGGTAACGATCGATCGATTTTTCATTCCAATTCAAATATATTTATTTTATTTATTTATTTGTATATTACGTTTGAAAAAAAAAAAGAAATACTATAATCTGATATTTTACTACGTTAAGTTGAAAGAAAAAAAAATAAATAAAACGTATCTTCTTCGATATCATTATGTCCAAGAAAATGATTGATTTTCTTTGGTATCTAAGTAAGGTAAGCACTCATCACTTTAACTCAACTGATAAATGTAATCAACGTTGTTGAATATTCAAGGTGCGTGGTTCGATTAGTTTCAAACTATCTAAGTTTCTACAAGCTTTAGGATATCTCTTAGAACTTTGCTCTTAAGACAAGTATCGAAAGAAAAATTTGTTTAGCAAAATATAAAAAATTTCTCTTGTACCTCACCCTTATTCTGATCTTCTCTCTCTCTCTCTCTCTCTCTCAGTGTTAAGGGGAAGAGAAAGAAAAAAAAATCACAGTAACTCGTGTTAGTATTTTTCTTCTTACGCGTCTACGGGCTTGAAAGAGGGCATCAAAATAACGTTCGAGTTTACGAGGGCCTTAGATTTTTCATATTCCGTCTGGGAATTTAAATGGCCCCTTCTTTTTAGAGGCCTTTTTAAAACGAACCAACCACCCACACACCCCTTCTCTTTTGAAGCTGCTTCGGGAACGATTTCGTACTATCTCTACGACGATAATCTACGGTTTTTTTTTGTTTCTCTTTCTCTTTCTTTCTTTTGTTATCATCCTCGACGTTACGCATAAGAGTTTTCGAACAAGGTCGTAAACCATCCGGTAGTTAACACCCCAAGCTCGAATAGTAATACGTTACTTGACTACTACCATGTTCAATAATCTCTATCTCAATTGTTTATCACTTTTTTCCCCTTCAATACATATCTACATAGTTATATATATATATATATACATATGTATATTGAGTGGTAGCACGTAAAACGGGCCATTTAAATAAACTCAATTGCTTTTGATGATAAAAATAAAAAAATAAATCTAATAGTTAATTGTTTTCTAAGATTTCATCATTTTTATATTGAAAGATGTATTTTGAAAGTTTCTCCATTTGCATTCTCTTCAAATATGTATTAAAATAATTAAATAACAAATTAAAAGATTTGAATATCATTTCTCATAGATCGTTTATTCTTCTTCTTAATAAGAACGAAATGTTATTAAACCATCGAGTACAACTAAATTACTCTCCTTTTGAATTTTTACGATTATAAAAAATTCTTTTTCCCTCTTTCTCTCTCTGAAGACTCCCAAGGACATCAACTATGAAACTCATATCTCGTTCGGTAATATCAAACGTTGTAAAAACTCGTCATCTTCGTGGACTTCGAAAGTGAGATGTTCATTTAAGCTACCAAAAGACACACACAATGAACAACTACACCAAACAGATAGAAAAAGAAAATGATAGAGTTAAAAAAAAAAGGTGTGAAGAAGTCCTAGAAAACAAACTAACGATATCACACCCTTTGCGAGCCAACCACAACCCCCAAAGCCGTTCGTTCCTACCCCCATAGACGTTATTCCTCCTCTGTCTGGCGCCGTATAGACTCCACCCTCCATATACCCTCCCATACTCGTTCCATAAGTTTCTACGACCGATGAAACTTCAACTTGATGCTGTGCAAAAGTATAATTGTTGTTTTCTATCAACGTTCTTTCACTTACCTTCGTCTATTCTTTTTTATTTTTATTTTTTTTTTTTTCTATTTGAAGTCCTATCTTATTTATCAGTTCTCGTAAGAAATTATCTGTTCAAATTTAAAGTGAAAGAAAATAAATATATTATTTTTAAATATTAATTTGATCAAATTATGATATAATATGTTATTAGAGGTGTACAAATAAGTATCCGCTGTTTTAAAAAAAATGGTAATATTCGTAATATCCGAACGTTGCCTGAGAAATAGGAAAAAGTATTTGCTTGTGATGGACAATACTTCAAATAAATGTAATGTACCGTTCTGTTACAATAAATTCCTAATTTTTCATTAAAAAAACGGCGGAAACTTATTTGTACATCTAATTCATTAGATATTTATATTGTTCTTAAAAGTTTGTTTATATTCCCATAAGGTGTATTCGTTTATTAGTTCGTTCATTTACAAGGTTCTCAGGTTTTTTGATAATCTTTTCGAAAATTAACAATCCCAATTCTTGATAGAATCACGTTACTCGATGTTGTTACAGATTCACAACACCCACTTCTCCCTGACCAATTCTCCAATACCTATCGAGAGTAGAGAGAGAGAATATGTGTAGAGGTGATAGGTAATACACGTTCGAGAAATGCTATTTGCTAGGTTTTGATTTATGCATTACAGCATAGAGAGACGCCATAACCTATGGGGACTCTGTCGAGCCATGTTCCGAAGCACAACGTGACGGGAGTGTTATTCAAAGTGTTGCTCATTTGGACACGTGGACATGCAAGAATAAATTGAGGTTTGACCGTACTCAACGACACGTGACGACACGTGTTCCTCCCGTGCATCGTGCTTTCGTCGATATTCCTGTTCTCTTACTCTTTCCCTCTGCCATAATTTTTCTATTACCTTTTTTTTCCTTCTTTTTTTTTGCACATTATTAATTTTTTTCTTTTTTTATCTATTAATTATAATTTTGGTCGATCATATATGTAATTCGTTTCAAAAACCGATCATAGGAATACCTATTTTATTTATTTAATTTTTAATGTTATCTGATATTAAAATTTGATTAAAATTTTCGTAGACTTTTAAACTTCATAAACGCGTATTATTTTTTATATTTATTTATTATAATAAATATTTAATTTAATATTATATAATTTATTAATCTGATCGTATATAGATTGTATTAATTTATAGAACAAAAAGAGGATACAAAATTAGTTACCTGTTAATCATTAAATAAATATTACATTTTTTTTTTTTTTTAAAGATCATTATTTCATTTTGAAATCATATTTCCGTTGAACTATAAATCAATAGTTTCAAATCGTGTATCCCCATTGTTCTAACCATGATTGAATCGTACGAATAGAATTTTTGTATCGTATTTCTTCTCCACCATATACGAATTCGTTCGCAGGTTTTCTCTCACCCTTGTACTCTTGTTTCCTTTCTCTCTCTCTCTCTCTCTCTCTATCCTTCAAAAAGGACTGACAAAAGGAACACTCGAGTTTTACGATTTAATCGTACCAGTTTCAATCGCTACCAGTTTCACATTGGAGTGCAATCGAGAAGGTCGACGAACAAGCAGTATTACTTGTATTCAAAGTCTGCGGACGTAATACTCTTGTAAAGTGTATTTAAACGTCAAGTACGAGTATGGCGAATCGAATAGGATTGTTTCACGATTCTATTCTTTTTTTCATCGTGTATACGAGTTAGAGTATCGTACCTAACCCAAATTACAAGAGCAAAACCATTGCGTACAGTTTACCGTTATTTTATCGATCGATATTAATTTAAATTTAATTTTATTTCATTTCTTTATGTTTAAATCTAAATTTTTATGTTTCAGTCAAACAAACAAACAAAAAATCCGGCACAATTTGATCGTAATATATATTTTATTTTAATATTTTTTTATATTTTTTTATTGTACTATTTAATTTATATATAATTTAATTATTGTTTTGTCTTGTTACTTTACAACAATTTTATTTTCATTTTTATTTATTTTTTTATTTTTTTTTTTCAATTTTAAAATCAAGAATAAAAAGTCTTATTCCAAAAACGCTAAGTGTTAAGTGTTACGTACGATAAGTCATAGAGAACTTAGTATCTCTTATAAATTTTTTTGTCCACGTCAGTCATTTATGGTTTGGCGTGCCACTTGACAGGACGCACGGCGTCACGGGGTAATCAAAGTGCCATTATCCATGGGAAATTGTAACCCCCCAATCATGCTCCGTGTGTATATTCATACGAACTAC
Organism: Polistes dominula; assembly: GCF_049000335.1. Classification (NCBI taxonomy): domain Eukaryota; kingdom Metazoa; phylum Arthropoda; class Insecta; order Hymenoptera; family Vespidae; genus Polistes; species Polistes dominula. The sequence continues at coordinate 2,350,457 of NW_028300865.1, forward strand.
TACTCTGTCTGTCTTTCTCTCTCTCTCTTTCCCTCTCTTTAACGTTACACACGTGAACCCTATGAAAATAGAAAGAGAGAGAGAGAAAGAGAGAGAGAAAGAAAGGGAATGGGTCATTACGAAAACCCCTCCTCCTCCCTTTTACAAGCGAAAAGGGTCGGTCTAGTGGAGTGGAGTGGTGTCAAAGCAGAGTCAACCGCTGAAAAATGGCCATCGACTTGACGCGAAATAGTACGTCCTTTATCGTTTTAATATTTTATAGCAATTTCTTAAAGAATATATATCTATATATATATATACATATATATAAAAATGTAGATTTCGTTTGTGCCTAACAGCTAATCTCCAAAAGTACTTTATCTATTATTTTGAAATTTTTTAAATAATTATTTTTTAAGTAATTAATTTTTAAAGTAATTATTTTGTTTTTTTACATTCATATAACTACAAAATTATATATATATATAGACTGTAATATCTTCTCTTAACTAGACGACTATACAAATTCGTTCTACAAATAGCGAGCAAATAAGAGAGATAGAGATAGAAATAGAGATAAAGATAGATAGATAGAGAGAGAGAGCTTAGGTGAGTTCGGAAAGCCACACACCTCATGGGCACGAGTCCCAGCCCATGCATACCAATCGAGCGACAACCTAACAACGGTTAACCGCAGCCAGTCGACCCGCTGCTAATCAGAAAATCACGCTGCGTGGATACCCCCAAAGGGGCGGGGGATGGTTCTGAGCTGCTTGACTCGCAGAATCTGCCGAGTTGCTCTCTATGTCATAACCAAGAGAAAGAGAGAGAGAAAGAGAGAGAGTTTCTCCCCCTCTTTCTCTTTGATATACTCCCTATCCAAGTGAACACATCTAATGCTTTTGCTTTCTCTTCTATGGTGTTTCTAGAGAATTGCTCCGATGTCGTCGTGCTAATTATGGGGTTAACGGTGAACCAATGAAGCGTCCTACGATCGGTTTTCTACGCTCCGATACGTCTGTCCTTACGAATTTATATAACATAAATATATATATATATATAGAAACGAACCTTCTTCATTGGCAAAAGTTCAATATAAAAAAAAAAAACATAAAACAAAAAAAAGGATTCTTTCTTTTTCTTTATTATATTTTTCGTAAGATTTCTATTTTTGTCCATACCCTTCAATCGAATTTATTATAATTATTAATATTATAATAAAATTCTTTTTTTTTATCGTTGTAAAAATAGAAAAATAATTTCATATAGTTTAATATTATATAATAAAGAATAAGAAACAATTAGATCCACTTAGAACAACAACGTTATTCGTATTTCTTCGATTAGAATCCCCCATGACGTGTAATTTAAAAGCCAACAACCCCTTAACGCGTTCATCATTTCGGGTCTCGAGTCCTTGAGATTTTCTTAGCGAACGCACCCTTTCTTTATTTCTAGCTGCAAAGTGAACATTCGAAAAGTCACGTCTCACGCACCAAGAGAAAGAAATTCGTCACAGTGACCCTGCTTCAAGGAGGGGTTCCCTTTTTTAAGAACAAAAGGGGAGCATGTGTTTGAAGAGTTTAAAAACTCGTCGTACGACGATAACGTTATATAGCAACAACTACAAGAAGTTCTCCTACAAGAAGTTCTCCTACAAGAACGAATTTAATCAATTTTTGAAGGAAGTATTATATTATACCTTGAAATGAACGAAAAAATGACATGCAGTTGATGGTGGTTCACCATTTCATCGTTAAATTAAATCTTACAATTAAATCTGAAACAGATATGTTAATAAAATAAACATTTTATTTAACAAACATATTTAAAATCTTTTGTAAACCTGTGCAAATAATAAAAAAAAAATATGTGTGTGCCTTCAGAAATGCCATTATACATATATTCAAAAATAAGACAATTTTAGGAACTCAAATAGAAAAAGATTTGAAAAGGTTTGTTGTTAAATCCAACGATGATCACCTGTAACAAAAAGAAAACTGCATTAATCATACAATCAAGTGAGATAAAATAGCCTGACATATGAATCGTCCAATCACAGATGCACTTTTTAAAATGAATTCTATATTTATTTTGATCAAATCTCTATTTACAAAAAAATTAAATTTAAACGCGTGATTTTACATTTGCAAAAAATAAAAACAATAAAAGTAAAAGTACAAATATGAAGTTACTAGAGAAGATTATATCCATTAATTATTATGACTAATAATTTTTAACGGCATTATAAAGAAAAGAAAAAATTACAAATTTAATAAAATACGATCACAGTTAAAAATCTTAAAGATAAAAAAAGAAAAGAGAGATTACTTTAATATTTAAAAAACGATAATTAGGCAATTCAAAATGTAATAATAAGGGAATTTAAAGTTTTTGACTCGAACTAACTAAACACATATGCATCTTTTTGACGATATTAAACACCGATTTGGTGTATCAAGGAGATGGAATGATCTATCATCTCCAATTACAACTATGAATTAATGACGAGCAAAAAAGTAATACAATAAAATATAAAATATGACTAAAGAACCATTCTCAAAAGGTTCGAACAAGATGTTGAACCTTTGAAAGTAATTCAGTAGCCTGTAGTTGCCCTCTTGAGCCACAATTAAGTGGGGGCCTCTTCGGCTTTTAGCCTCTTCTTTCTTCATTCCTTGAAAACTGCATTTGGACATTTTTTACGTGTAAGCAAGATAAGATCTTTCATACTATTTTCGCAAATAAGCTCGTATTTTATTACAATACTAATTCTCAATTAGTAAAAAATTAATTTACATTTCGCGTTCACTTTTCTAGTTCGAGGACAATCAATGAACTTAGAGTTCATTGATCATACACAAACACATTTAATTGAATGTCCAAGCAGATAATAATTTCCCTCGATGACCTAATAACACTTCGCACTTTTAACGTCGAGTAATAAAATCGAATTGAAATAAGTAGTGCAATAAATGTAATGCATTTTCTTGCAATATCTTCCTTTCATTAATTAGTTATATTTAATTATAGCAAATATTTTTAGATGTAAGACGAGATCGCGATAGTGCGTAGTGCTAATCCTGAAATACCTAAAACTAAGTATCAAATGCATCAAAGAATTTGCGAAATTGATTCGACTCTATCTCGTTCGAGATAAAATCGAAGTAGAAATGAATCTTCCAAATGGTTGCAAATACCTTTGAATCATGATACATGATACATAAAGATCACAGAATAGTCACAAAATAAATTAACAAATCAAGCATAATAGAATGAGATGATCAAAATTTTGCAACAATTCTGTATAAACCAGGAGGCGGAATTTCCACTCCGGAGTGGAAGCAAGAAGTCAAATGCCTTTCCTGGATCCTACCTACTTAAAATTAAAGTTTTCACATTCATTCAGAGAAGTATGCTACCTGCCTGCCTATTACCCATATTTTTACCCGTTTTAAGAAAAAACATACATACCCACCAACTCACTCCACGGTTCTCTCACATACCACCAGGGTGCAAAAGCCTAAACTAGAGAGCATGCCCCGGGGCACCTCCGACACCCTAGTTCAACCACGTTTTCTAAACTTATATGCTAATGGGTATACGTACGTTTTGCTGTAATCGACTGCCAAGGCTAATGATTATTGCATAAAAAACTAAAGCAAAAATACAAGTATACACTAGTATATTTATATGCATACTAGTAATATACAAGTATATCAAAGTTTCCACAAATAAATGCAGTAACTCTACTATGCAAACGATTATCAAAAAAATGAGAAATATTTAATATAAATATAAGAATGAAGATAGATATGTAGAAGTAATGCTTTAAGTATTTAATGATGTATTAAATGAATAAAAAATATCGCGAAACGATGTACAATACACACTACCTAATACGCACACACAGGTGTAAAGTACATCGTGCAATCACTAGCACAATAACAGCCGCCAATAAGGGAAAAAACTAAAACTAAACCCACGCTAACTGTTTCTCACCCATACGTGTAACACCTGGGCACACGCATAGATGAGAACGCAGAAAGTATGGGGGGAGAAACGGGAGATTAGTATATTAGAAGCTGAAAATCCTGATCTAAAAAATATGATTAACACATATATAAATATATCAAAAGATTTTAATAAAAATTCATCTAAACGGGTTAAGGACTCTACAAGTCATTTGGTGAATAATGACTTAAACAAGCGAATGAAAAAAAAAGTTACCCCATATGAAACAATCATAGTTTCGAGGTAAAGATGTATTAAAAGACTCTACAATGATGATGGATATTTTTTGCAAACCTCGGACGATTCTTTCACTAAATGGCTGTTCTAATGAAAGAACTGGGCTTTGAGCCACCACTTAATTGCCAGAATCTATCCGTTCGCGAATTTGGTTTGTCTTCTTGCTCATTTATTAACAATATCGAAGTATATATTATTTATTTAATATCAATAGATTATTCTCGATTAGATAAACTATGTACGAAGCAATGCATGTAAGACATTTATTACATACTTTTCTGGACGAAAACGAGTAAATTAACGCTCAATTTCATCACTATTGACCACGAACAAAACACGTAATAAAAAAGAGAGTGCATTTATTAATTGCATTATTAATTAAATGAATTTAACCGATGAGACAAGAAAACCTATCCTAAACTAATAATAAAACATACAATAAAATATACAATTTTCATGAGTAACTCCTAAAAAGGAATTACTCATGTGCTCGTCAATAATTTATTTAAATAATTACAACCAGTAACTCGTGCCGATTTGGACCTTTCATCCTCGGCATGGTTGAGCACTGGAGGGACTTTAAATAAAAACTCACGGTTTAAGAAGTTCTGCGATGGCTCCAAAACACTCCTACTTCGCAGCAAGTATTGTAGTCTGACGATGAAAGGCGATACTCGATTTGCCATTGAAGAAGATCCATCGAAGATCCATCGAAGAATTCATCCAACATCTTTGAAAGGAAGAGAATCCATGGTTATATCTGTAAAATAAAATAGAACAAAACGATAAGTTATCTGGAATATTATCAAAAATCATATAAAATAAAATCAAATAAAATGTAAATACTAATGAATACTTACAATGCATTCCAAGGAGATGCAGCCCTATTGCACCATGGTGATGCACCTCGCGTGAATCTAAAAACGCGGTATAAACGAAAATAAGAAACTATAGATGAGTTTCTTATCGCGAAACCGATATTTTATTATACGGCGAACAACACTGACTCTAATTCGCGTTTGATTTTAACTTATTGCTCGCCCGATCACTGATTCTACAACTAACTCAAAGACTGCATTGCACGCAGTTTGATGATAGCACTATAACCACTGTTTTGGTTACCACATACGGGCCATTCGTGCACGATTGCAATCTGAAACTGAAATAAAAAACAATACTATTAATAATATTACTATTACAGAAAATCATTAAAATTTTTGAGGAATTATTTAATACAAAAATATACTCACTTTAAATCTTTATTGATGAATGCACAATGGGTCTCCTATCCTTAGGATGACGATGACAATGCCCAAATAATGACTATAAAACTGCATTACATTCAATTAATTCAAATAACACTAGATTTATAGACTGAACAAATTTGATTCATTTCAAACTTTTTTGTTGCATATATATAAAATAGAAATATTTTAAATTAATTGTAATTTATAATAAAATTTAAATTTAATTAACTTTAAAGTAGAATATTTTTTTAAATTATATAGCAATTTTTAATGCTGCAATGAAATATACATAAATATTAATTCCTCTCCTCTACCCACTTTTTCATCTAAACAATGTTTGTAAATTTCTAAAAAATAGTGAATAAATCTAGTGTTAAACGAATTTCTAAATGAATTTAATTAATAAAATGTGAATACCATTCCAACGATGATCTGAAACACAAATAAAAACAAAATTATATAAATTGTTGTTATATAAAAATTACTATAATTATTGAGAAAATGTTTAATATAAAAATTGACTTACGTTTTTTCTTCATTGATGAATGCACGATGGGTCTCCTACCCTTAGGATGACGATGAGCACAAGTTTAAACCGAATTCTTAACCGAGCAAACGAAACTTTAACATGCGACGATCAACACAGAATCTACTTGTCGACTTTTTTATATTTTATTTTAACACGATGCAACACACGAAAACCTCATTGCCTACGCGCTCGATTGCAATGATTTTCTGAAACAAAAATAGAAAAAGAACAATTAGTATCATTGTTGTAATAAAAATCAATTGAAATTATCCTAGAAATGTTTGATAGTAAAAAATACTTACTTTTAGTCTTCGTTGATGACTGCAGGATGGGTATCCTACCCTTAGGATGACGATGTATAAAATAAAATTGAATAAAAAGTCTGAAAAGCTGAAACATACTAAATACTAGATTACAATATTTCCTGTAAATCATTTCTGAAGGCATGGCACACATTAAAACCATTGAATATTTTTAATTAAATATTCAATGGTAAATAAAAAGAAATAATTTAATAATCTATAAGAGTTGACATAATTAAAAGTTAAAGTAATTAAATATTTGTGAAATTGATCAAAATATGCAACTATTTGTTTGCAATATTACATATCAAGTATGTAATATTAGTATAAATATTAATTAAAAATCTTTAAAGTTGTCTAAATAAAACAGTAATTGTATCAGCAAATTCAATAAAGAGTAACTTAAAACCTAAACCAGGTTTTATACCATTTTATGCAATGAAAAGCTTTTTAAACTATTAGAATCAAAAAGATAACGTTAGAAATAAAATTATTAAATAATTTAATACGCTTTATTTTCGTTGATGTTGTCTCGTTGAAAGATAGAAGACGAATACGAGGTATGTTACTACATAACCTTGGTAGAGGAGATTTTCGGAGTGTCGAACGCTCGGCTATTATACCTATGTTATCGGCTGTTTACGTTTTGTCGTTGACTCGAGAAATACCTGGAAATATAAATACACATTTATAATAACCTATATGTCGAGTGTATTGTTTTCTTATTCTTCCTCTTTCTCTCACTCCTTCCCTCTCACTCTTTCTGCAATATTTCTATATGCTTATATGCTTATACTTAAAAAAAATAATGCTCACCTCGCCGTATATGGAGAAGATAAAAAATTTTCCACAAGAATAGATATGTGAATTCGTGCTGTAACTCTCTCCACGCTCAGAAAGCTAAAAAAAAACGTAAAATATGAAAAACTCACGAATAAAAATTTTGCATATAACATTTATAACATTAAATAAGATTTGTTATATACCATTTAATATTATATAACATGAGATATCATTTGATATATAACATTTGATATATAAAATATGTTATATATAACATGATATATTATTTGATATTTAACACTCGTTATATATAATTTAATATATAATAGGATGGTGTACGTTAGAATATTCATTGAAACAATTACCTGAAATTAACGGAATAACAAAATCCGCAGCAACAAGTATACTGATGACAGATTAAAAAAATTCGAAAAATTCGCCATATTGATGTGCATAAAACAGGCGCGAAAATACTACATGCGCGAAAATGCTGTGCAGTAGATCTTCTTTCCACCTATAATAAAGAAAAATTTCGAATGATTATAAATACGATATAAGAGCATAAAAATTGTCAAAATATACTCAAAATATCAAAATTGATCCTTATATCCTTTATATATTGTAATAGGAACGTGTGAACCTTACAAAATATCTTTTAATTACCTGATATTAACGAGACGATAACACTCCGATGTGTTCTCCACGAATGACGCCATGAAACTAAAGAATTCGGACGAAAGACTGGCTGTGATTGGCTAATTCATTTTTTTTGAACATGAAAAGGGTCATCACAGCTTCTTACACGGACAGAATCTGACCTTCTTCATGACCACGCTGGTCAAACTACATATGAAAATTTACTTATTAAATAAATTAAGAATCATTTCTATTTTTCTAATAAATAGACACGTAACTTATAAATATTCTGAAAATAATGAATTGAATAAAGACAATGTAGACATTACAAAAACTTTGTCGTTTCGCACAAAAGAATAAAATCGTATAGAAGAGAATTGTCGATATAAAAATGTCTAATATAAAATGCAGCATATGAAAAAATAAATTCCGAAAATCTGTATCGATAAAGAATCTTTACAATTTAAATACTTTCAGAGATGCATAACTGTTTTAAAAATATTTACAATAACGTTTATACACGATTCACACGAAGATCATTCCACATGATTTTCTATACTATAAGATACTACATTCTATTTATTTTATTCATTATTTTTAGAATAATTACAAATAACGTGTACATTTAATTTGTAATCGAAAAAAGAAACATAAATTTATAACATATCAAAATTATTTTCTATTTAATGTACGTTTAAACATATGAAATGTTTAAACCAATGCATGTATGTAGAAACAATCTGAAATGTAATTAGAGTATATTAGAATAATAAAATAATTGTTAATTAAAGAATGAGAGTGTCTATTTTTATTGAAAAACTCATTACATATGATCTATGTACCTTTCTCTTCAAGATCTACCTTTTAACTGAGGCATTATCCTCTGTGAAAATGCTTTTATTCAATGTTGTCTATATGACTGTTTGAATGTTATGGATGTTGGAAATGAATACAATATCCCAAATATAAAGATTATTATAAATTAAAACTATGCAACTGTATCATTTTTTTCCTTCTATTGTAGTTATTTTAGGGCTCTTATGCAATTATGACATCTAGTTTTACATTGTCCTGTAATAAATGTAGAGTGTATTAGAATGATAAAATAATTGTTAAATAGTTGTGTCTAATATAAGTGCATATTGTTATCTAAAAACTCATTACATATGATCAATGTACCTTCTTTCTCGAGATTCACCTGGAGGACTCAGACATTGTCCTATTAAAAAAATACTTTATTTCAATGTTGTTTTTGTTATTTTCCAAATGTTGCCCATGTATGCAACGCAAATAACATTCTAAATAAACAGAGATTCAGATTATAACTTTTTAATTTTTACACTCTTTTCACTTTTATGTTATTACTATTTTTATTAAATGCATATGTCCCTTCTAAACATTATAAAAATAATGAATAGAATAAAAAGAATCCATAATAGAAACATTATCTCATTACACACGAGAAAACAATCATGTAGAAAAGAAACTTTGTCAACGAAATTTGCAAAACAATTGACAATCTATCGATTGCCAACAGTAGAAAAGTCCCTATTATTTGTATCAATAATGTAAAAATACGCCTTTATAGTAAAGATTTATTTTTATACGAATGGCAAGTGATAGATTGTCAATTGTTTTACGAAATTCTTTGACAAAAGTTTCTATTCTACATGATTGTTTTCTCGAGTGCCATGAGATAATGTCTTATTCTGCATTCTTTTTATTCTATACATTATAGATTATTTATCAATACAGATTTTGGGAAATTTATTCTTTCATAATCTGCATTTCATATTGGACATTTTTATATTGACAATCCTCTTTTATACGATTGTATTCTTTTGTGTGAAACGACAAAGTTTTCTTAATGTATACATAGTTTTTATTCTATTCATTATTTTTAAAATATTTATAATTTACATGTACATTTATTAGAAAAATAGAAATGATTTTTAATTTATTTAATAAATAAATAATCATATGTAGTTTGACCAGCGTGGTCATGAAGAAGGTCAGATTCCATCCGTGTAGGAAGCTGTGATTGGTCATATCATTTTCAAGAAATTCAAAAAAATGAATTAGCCAATCACAGCCAATCTTTCGTCCGTTTTCTTTAGTTTCATGGCGTCATTCGTGGAGAACACATCGGACTGTTATCGTCCCGTTAATATCAGGTAATTAAAAGATATTTTGTAAAGTTCACACGTTCCTATTACAATATATAAAGGATATAAGGATCAATTTTGATATTTTGAGTATATTTTGACAATTTTTATGCTCTTATATCGTATTTTTAATCATTCGAAATTTTTCTTTATTATAGGTGGAAAGAAGATCTACTGCACAGCATTTTCGCGCATGTAGTATTTTCGCGCCTGTTTTATGCATATCAATATGGCGAATCTTTCGAATTTTTTAATCTGTTATCTGTAACTTGTTGCAGCAGATTTTGTTATCCCGTTAATTTCAGGTAATTGTTTTAATTAATATTTTAATGCACACCTTCCTGTTATATATTAAATGATATAAAACGAATGTTATATATCAAATGCATACTACATGCATAATTTTTATACGTGTTTTCATATTTTACTTTTGTTTAGCTTTCTAAGCATGAGAAGAGTTATAACACGAATTCACTAATCTTTTCATCTTGTGGTAACTTTTTTTATCTTCTCCATATACGGCGAGGAGAGCATTACTTATTTTAAGTATAAGCATATAAGCATATAGAAATATTGCAGAAAGAGTGAGAGGGAAGGAGTGAGAGAGAGAGAGAGGAAGAATAAGAAAACAATACACTCGACATATAGGTTATTATAAATGTGTATTTATATTTCCAGGTATTTCTCGAGTCGACGACAAAACGTAAACAGCCGATAACATAGGTATAATAGCCGAGCGTTCGACACTCCCAAGATCTCCTCTACCAAGGTTACGTAGTAACGTACTTAGTATTCGTCTTCAATCCTTCGACGAGACAACATAAACGAAAAAGAAGTGTATTAAATTATTTAATAATTCTATTTCTAACGTTATCGTTTTGATTTTAATAATTTAAAAAGTCTTTCACATTGCATAGAATGGTATTAAAACTGGTTTATTTTTTATGTTCCTCTTTATTGAGTTTGCTGATACAATTACTGTTTTATTTAGACAACTTTAAATATTTTTAATTAATATTTATACTAACATTACATACTTGATATGTAATATTGCAAGCAAATAGTTGCATACTTTGATCAATTTCACAAATATTTAATAACTTTAACTTTTAATAATGTCGATTCTCATAGATTATTAAATTATTTCTTTTTATTTACCATTGAATATTTAATTAAAAATATTCAATGGTTTTAATGTGTGCCATGCCTTCAGAAATGATTTACAGGAAATATTGTAATCTAGTATTTAGTATGTTTCAGCTTTTCAGACTTTTTATTCAATTTTATTTTATACGTCGTCATCCTAAGGGTAGGATACCCATCCTGCAGTCATCAACTAAGACTAAAAGTAAGTATTTTTTACTATCAAACATTTCTAGGATAATTTCAATTGATTTTTTTTACAACAATGATACTTATTGTTCTTTTTCTATTTTTGTTTCAGAAAATCATTGCAATCGAGCGCGTAGGCAATGAGGTTTTCGTGTGTTGCATCGTGTTAAAATAAAATACAAAAAAGTCGACAAGTAGATTCAGTGTTGATCGTCGCATGTTAAAGTTTCGTTTGCTCGGTTAAGAAACTCGCAAGTTTCTTTTATTCGATTTAAACGTGTGCTCATCGTCATCCTAAGGGTAGGAGACCCATCGTGCATTTATCGTGCAATCATCAAAGTGAGTATATTTTTGTATTAAATAATTCATCAAAAATTTTAGTGGTTTTCTGTAATAGTAATGATATTAATAGTATTGTTTTTTATTTCTGTTTCAGATTGCAATCGTGCGCGAGGCAATGTATGACAGTGTTTTATCGTTAAAATATGATTAAAATTACGGATTAGAAGCACGTTCGTTCGTTAATTTTTAATTCCGTCGCGTTTCGCGAACTGTTTTTGAGAATTATATATATTAAAATGACTGCGAGCAATGCAGTTATTGTATTAGAGTATGTTCGAGTAAAGTTGTTTATTTAAAAACAGTCGTACAGACTGTTCGCGATTAAAGTCAGTGAGTGCATCAGTGAAGTTTTAAAGTTGTTTCTTTCAATTGACTGCGTGCAAAGCAGTCTTTGAATTAGTTGTAGAATCAGTGTTCGGGCGAGTAATAAGTTAAAATCAAACGCGAATTAGAGTCAGTGTTGTTCGTCGTATAATAAAATTTCGGTTTCGCGATGAGAAACTCATCTATAGTTTCTTATTTTCGTTTATACCGCGTTTTTAGATTCACGCGAGGTGCATCACCATGGTGCAATAGAGCTGCATCTCCTTGGAATGCATTGTAAGTATTCATTAGTATTTACATTTTATTCGATTTTATTTTATATGATTTTTGATAATATTCCAGATAACTTATCGTTTTGTTCTATTTTATTTTACAGATATAACCATGGATTCTCTTCCTTTCAAAAATGTTGAATGAATTCTTGGGTGGATCTTCGATGGATCTTCGATGGATCTTCTTCAATGGCAAATCGAGTATCGTCTTTCACCGTCAGACTACAATACTTACTGCGAAGTAGGAGTGTTCTGGAGCCATCGTAGAACTTCTTAAACCGTGAGTTTTTATTTAAAGTCCCTCCAGTGCTCAATCATGCCGTTTAGTTTCAAGGTATAATATAATACTTCCTTCAAAAATTGAATTAATTCGTTCTCGTAGGAGAACTCTTCGCTACCATATAGGACTACCAATAGGATGATTTAAGTTTTTAAAACAATAGAAAAAGTTAAAGGAAGATAGATAGATAAATAGATAAATAAAGTAAAAGTGAATCTATGTGTATGTATGTGTTTACATAGGTATGTATCAATAAAAGTAAAAAGCCCTTTTCGAAAAGGAAGACGTTTGTCCGCACTTACCTCCCCTTTTAAGGTTCTTCTCGTAGCATCCCGGAAGTAGGAAATCTAATTTTTAACCCTCCAGTCGATAGTCGTCGTGCTCGGCGGCTTTTCCTTACATTAGCTCGAACTTTTTCTTATGTTAGTGTAAGTGTGTGAATGTGTAGGGTCTCCCTTGTAAAAACCGGACTGATAGGAAGAAAAACTTTCACGACCCTGGGAAACTCTCTCGACTATTCCAAGCCATCTGGGATACACAAGCCCAGTGCCACCCGTGATTATTTTTACGAAACTGAGAACAAAATACACGATCAAATCCTTCTTTTTTTTTTATCGATTAAATTTTTTTATCGATTATCGATATTTTGCTGTTTTTTGGATGAACGATTCTATGATTTAAAATAAAATTTTTATTTTATTACTTAACGTTTTAATATTATACGTCGATTAGTATTAAAGTGTCTGAGGGTTTGTTACGGGCTTGATTGGTTTATTTTTTATAATAAATTATTATACAATTTATGAATATTTTATTTTCTTATAGTCAGATAAAATTGAACGAAAAAGTTTTGCAAAAGTATTTTGAATTTAATCGAAAATTCTGACCGTAACCCTTAAGTGGATAATAACACCCTCAGATACTTTATATATACAAATTTATGTATATAAGTCTTAAAACCTTTTTTCCATAAAAAAGTGTTATCAATGGGAGGTTCATAACACCCTCGTAACATCTTAGTTTTAATATCGTTTTGATTAACTTTTAACGTAATACGATTATATTTCAATCTTTATAGATTTAAAATTTGAAAGCAACTATAAATACTGTTTCGGTTTTTTTTTATTTTCGAATAGAAATTTCTATGCATACGGCATAGTAAATTTAAGTCGCGTTAGTAACGAGAAATGGTCGTGTCTTTCTTTCGTTCAAGAGAGAGAAAAAGAGAAAGAGATGGGGAGGGGGATGAAAAAGTAAGAGAGGAGCAAAAAGGAGGAATAATAGGCGTATACCGAGAAAACTTTTCGCCAGACCGGATACGGGGAAGTTTCACCGTATTTGCGCATCCGGTACTATAAATCTTCGATACTTTCCGCCTCCTTGTAACCAGTGGCCAAGTCACCACCGAGAAGAGTCCTCCGTCTGTTTATATGTACTATATCAAACCTTTTCTTAGTTTCGTTGTATTCTTCTTCTTAAAAAAAAAATAAAATAAAACCCATCAATGTGTTTCGATCATGTTCCGATATTCTGCACACCGATAGGAAACAACCCCTTGTAAATCTGAGAAATTAATTTACGCGTGTTATTGGGATAACAAGGTAATTAACGATTATTCTAGAAAAGAAAAAAAAATAAATCTGAAATTTATTCTTTTCATGGAGAAACGAGAATCAACCAACCAACCCTCCTCTTTTTCTTTCTCCCGCATAGGGAAGAGGAAAAAGAAGAATCTTTCCGTTCGCATTAATATTTCATGATTTTCCCTAGAGAAATCCCCACGTCCGTGGAAAATCGTCGACCGTTAGACGATCGTCATCCCTCCTTGAATTCTCCTATTGCTGCCCATACGTACGAACTCTGTCCTCATAACAATTTCTACTACGAAAACCATGAAAAACCGATAATCCATCATCCATCAGTATAATGACTTTGATAAGTTTGGCAAAAATCTGAAATTCTCCTCCTATTTCTCCTCTAAAACAGATTATTCAAACAAATTAAATTCGTATACACCTAACATAAGTAATAAGTCATTTTGAAACGGGGATAATACAATCTTATGGTTTTAATTCGGTAAGGGATTTATTCGTGGTAAAGGGATTCAAAAGATTTTCATCGAAATATTATCCGAACAATAATATGTTTGACGTTTTCAACAAAAAAAAAAACAAACCCCCACGTGGACACGTACGTGTTAAGAAACTTACACAGTTAGATGACGATACAAAAGGTTCAGATAAAAAAATAATATGTACCCCCAAGTTAAAATGTACTTACATACATATATAGATACATACATACGTACATACATACATACGTCGATCGGGGATTGGTTTCGATGCAATTTTGCACGGTAGGGTGGCACAGCACGAACGGGCGAAGGTGTTAAATTCACTGGATGTACGTCGGACGAGAGGCATTCTGGACTAGCCGACAAATCCGATCGTATTTTCATCGACGCCAAATTGGCAATATCCTCGCCGGTGACGATTCCTGAATTATGCATCAGCCTCGGGGACAGTCGCTTCGAAGTTTATCCATCCCCGCCTCGTTTCCACCCCGTTTGTACTCCGGGGTGGTTCGTTCTCTTCCGCGCGGAGTTTTCCCATACCACCCACTCTACCTCCCCTGCCTACTTCACCCTCGACCACCCACTTTCCATCCTTTCCTCGACGACCCCCTTCGTCAATTCGCGTTCTCTCCCCTCTTTCTCAACCGGTAACGTAACTTATTGGTCGAACTGGGTAGACTAAAAAAAAAATAAATTCAAGACTCACGAATCCGACCAATCGTCTGAATCTATGGGAAGGGGAGAGTTAAAAAAAAAAACTTACTTTTAAATCTAACTGATATTATTATCTATCTTTTAAGATCATAACCAAAAAAAATCACTACGAGATAAGCACATCTAATAAAATAAATGTATTTATTCGTAAATTTGATTGGAAATTAATGTTGAATAAAACAACGAGAATAATTAATGAAAATAACTAAAAACTACTCACCATTTTTATTGTTTAATACTTTTAATTAAAGTAGTTTTGTAAAAACGAAATAGTTTATTTAATAGTGTGTTATATATTTTTTTTTTTATATAAAGGTTTTACGTTACAAAGTTTATTAATATTCTTTGATTAATTTGTACAGATTCTTTATAATAAATTTAGATAAATCGAACGATTATTTGAATACAAATATGTGTGTACCAAACTGAAAAATAAAAATGCTTTCCCGAGCCTTACGTCCTTTATTTTTTTAACTATTTTTCTTATTCCACCATTTAAACAATAAATAATTTATGTTTAAGCTCACTTATTCAAATTAACCTGTGCTGTCTGGTATTTTTTCATACTCAACGAAATCTATGTAAATTTAGACTTGAATATTACTTGAAAACATTAATGAGTGACGTATATTGACTGTTGCATGTCCAATTTATTAACATACAATAATAAAAATAAAATTAATCTGATAGAAACAAGTTAGAATGATTATTTTTTAAACTATAAAGTTAAATCGGTCATGCAACAAACGATACACATCGACAAGTCGGTTCGTTCATCTTTTCGTTGAATTCACTTGACCAGTTGAGTGCTCATCATTGACTTAAACATGCTTGAACCTTGAGAAAATCTATTCATAACTATATAAAAAAAATGCACTCAAGTGACTAAGGAATGAATCTATGGAAGATCAACAAATCGACTATGAATGTTTGATAATTATCGATCCAGGAGACCTAACGTTCTAATCTAATAGATTTCGTTGAAAAAAAACTATGTCACTTCTATCCTATACTTTGTACTATAATATTCCCATGATCATGATTTTTGATCTTCCTTTTTGTCGCAAGGAGGTTTCCTCTTCACGCAAGATTTTTTCGGAGGACAATAATAAGTTCGTAAACGACAGGGATATTTGTCTTTAACGAGACAAGGTGGACTAGGTTTGATATCGATTTCTTCTTTTTGAATGGGAGGACAAGGGCAAGGTCCTGGATGCATTTTTGGTGGAGGTGGACAGGGACATAATGAAACGGGTTCGGTAGGAGGACCAGGTAATGGTGGTGGTAGACATATTTCTTTTTTTGGTTTACTGACGACAGGTTTTTCGTTACAAACAGTTTCGTCGTCGTGTTGTTTAGGTTCTACCATGGTAGGACATGTTTGTGGTTTGATCAATTTTGGCGGTGGACATTCAACCGAACCGTACACCATTTTAGCCGGTTTCTTAATGTGAGTTATAATACATTTTCCACTTCTGACACAACCTGTTGGACATTTCTTTTCTTCTTTTGTTTTTTTCTTAACACACTTTGCTACCGGTCCACATTTGACTTTTTCTGGATAACATTTAGCATCTTTGTCCTTACAACATGTCCTAATGTTACAATGTTCTTCCTCAGTTTTACATATTTCTCTTATCGACTTGCAATCTTTGCCAGAATCGGATTTAGACTTGCCAAACGGTATTCGCGTACTGTGTAAACCTCTAAATTGAAACATCTGTGTTTGAATAGAACGAAGTTTTATACGTCTAACTTTATTATTGTTTCTTTCCGTGTTATACGAAAACTTGGGGATGCAAGTGGAAACATCTTGAAGATATTTAGCTTCGATTTTCCGAGACAATGTATAGGACTTGGGACAAGTACGTGATGAAAGTGGGAATGAGCAAGAACTAATTGCCAGGTGTTTCGAATAAAGTGAGCAAAGTGGACAAGATTTACAGGGTAAATGTAGAGGACATTCCTTTGTTTGCTGTAGACATGATAAACTTCTTGATGAGGTGGAAATATTTAATCGTGACTTTTTTATAAAAGCTTGTAAAGTATTCCTCAATGCCATTAATGTTGATTTTTGAAGAAAACCAGTTAGTTGAAACGATCCATTAGATTGACTTAAATTCCGGATCATCTACGAGATTCGAGCAAGAAGAAATATTTGTTTGTTTTTGTTCCATTTAATGCTGTTGCCTCCATATCACCACCCCTCTGTCTCTCAGCTGCTGACCTAGCAATCATCAGGGTCGCAATTTTCCGTTCTGCAAGGTTTCTTGGGCGGGCATTTAACGCAGAACGGTTTTTTTTCTGGACGCCGTTTAGCGGGATAACCAGGTGGACCCATTGGGATACAGGGACCTTTCGGTGCTTCGCAAGGACTTCTTGTTGGCCAATCGGGTGGACCTTCGCCACAGTCATTTTCACCAAGTCTCATTCTCGTATTCTTCAATGTTCCTTGATCATTCTGCTCGACATGTAGAGTACAAATCGATAGGTATCTTTTTTGTTTTGTTTTTTTAAGAGTCCCACCCACCCTTCTTTGATGCCTCTAACCCCCACCTCCCTCCTGTATTCCAAAAGAAATTCATCGATCTTCTGTTTGCACAAAGAGAGATTAGGATAAAATCTAAAGTAGGAAAGAAGGAAGGAAGAAAAATAGGGGAATAATGGACGTTAGGCTCAGGGAAAGAAAAAAAAAATAATAACAAAAGAATATGACTATCACATACGAATACAAATAATTAAAATAAATAATAGTATGTTTTTCAAAACGTAATAAGGACACGACGTGTGTTTTCTTCAATTCGTGTTGTTTGATTGAAGTTAGTTTATCTGTTTCATTTGCCATCGGTTTTCATACTCATTTCTTCTTGATAAATTGATAATAATATTAATTGTCCGACCCTAAACGATTATATCTGATCATTTAATAACGTGTTGACTTGTTAAAACCTTATCAAAAAATGTTATTCTTCTTCGGATGATAATGACTTCGATGATCTTTTTATGAACCTATCGGAATGTAGTTCATCCTCGTATTCGGTACCATCGGGAAAGTAGTCATCGTTAAGTGATCTGTCAGCATTGGAATTATTCTGCTCGTCCTCTTCTTTCTTTGTTGACAATGACCATTGATTTTGATGACTCACAATCGTTAAAGGATTAAGAACTCCTCTTTCCTGAATGACAGGCCAAAAGCTGTTCTTACCGATCGATAATATTATCTCTTCGATTTGTTTATAATTTATAATACGTTCTTTCCTATATTAGTTCGTATTTTTTTTTGTTTTTTTTTTTTAAGAATTTATATTGCAATTGTTATTTATAATGGTTCGTATGCACGTTAACAACCCGCCCAACATTGCATCGAGAAAGAGGCAGAAGGGAGGTGGAGCCACAGCAAAGATTTAATTATTTTAATATTTAATTTTTATTAAATAATATAATGTTTGTGTTAGGATAAAAAATAAAAATAAAAAAGGACCAAGATTTATCTTCTAAGTGTAACTTTTTTAAAATTGATTTTTAATTTATGAATTGTTCAACATTTTTTCTATATTTAATTATTTTTTTTTTAAGTTAGGATTTTGAAAAAGAAAAGAAAAATATACTTACGATTTCAACGTTTTTCGGTTTTTCATATTTAACATTCGTACTTCTTGGGTTTGATCCTAGCTGAAATCATATTTAAGACAAACAAATAGTTTACATGTATGCATATTTATTTCATTACATTTAAATAAGTTTTTCACAAAACATATTAATTAAATTAATATATTATTAAACGTCAGAAATTAATAATCTTCCGTGTTATAATTTATACCAAAAGTATCGAGAGTATACAATTTTGGTAATTCCATATTCGTCCTTATTTTAACATTTGATTTTTTTGTATCATCTATTTCATTCGTTGATACATTTCTATTAGGAAAATTAAATTTAACATATTTCATTTTAAACAATTTCTCGTATAAAAGTTCATCTTTGAAATAATACATCGAAGAAACTTTACAAATTTTTCCACCTTTTTTGGTATCATCTGGACAACCAGGTGCTCTTATAACTGGAGGACATTGTTTCTTTGTTTTTTTGTCTGTACAATCAGGTGATTTATCAGTTTTCTCTGTTTTACATGAGTTACGTTTAGGACGAGAATCTGACGTGGAACAAGGACTTTTTTTTAAACATGGATCTGGTTTGCTACAGGGATCCTTTTTACTTGAATCTGGTTTGGCACATGGATCTGGTTTGCCACAGGGATCCTTTTTACTTGAATCTGGTTTGGCACAAGGATCTGGTTTACTAGAACGATCTTTTTTACATGGGTCTGGTTTACTAGAAGGATCTTTTTTACATGGGTCTGGTTTACTGGAAGGATCTTTTTTACATGGGTCTGGTTTACTAGAAGGATCTTTTTTACATGGGTCTGGTTTACTGGAAGGATCTTTTTTACATGGGTCTGGTTTACTGGAAGGATCTTTTTTACATGGGTCTGGTTTACTAGAAGGATCTTTTTTACATGGGTCTGGTTTACTGGAAGGATCTTTTTTACATGGGTCTGGTTTACTAGAACGATCTCTTTTACATGGGTCTGGTTTACTGGAAGGATCTTTTTTACATGGGTCTGGTTTACTGGAAGGATCTTTTTTACATGGATCTGGTTTACTGGAAGGATCTTTTTTACATGGATCTGGTTTGGCAGAAGGATCCTTTTTACATGGATCTGGTTTACCACATGGGTCTCGATTTTTAGAAAATGAAATTCCTTGTCTCTCTTTGAGACACCTACATGGATCATTCGAATTTTGATGATCATTGACCAAATACAAATTCTTTGTTAACCAATTATTATGTAAATCCTCTTTGTTTACATCTAAAAATAAATTCTCAGACGTATCAGCTGACAATGAATTCATCTTGAAGAAATCATCCAAATGATATAAACCAATGCTCGAATTTGAAGAAGATTTTTCAATTATTTTCTTTCTTCTCGCGTTATCTAAAAGATGTCTAACGTTAGATGATACTTTTTCAACTGGTCGCCATTTTTCGTAGAAATTGTTTTCCTTTTCATCATCGATGGTTTGAGAACATGACAACGATTCTTTATTTTCGTCATGAGAATGATTTAAGTCATCAGTAACCATTGATTCTTCAATAGGAATATTTTCAGTTTCATCTTGCATTTCAATATTTGTCTTAATCTCAGAAATATCATCGATAAATTCTCTAGAATGACATTGCAAATCCTTCATAGGTAAAGTTGCGTAATCTAAAGGTACTATTTGTAATACTGATTGACTTTTTAGATTAATCGTATCGTCATCTTTTATGCTAACTTGTTCACAATTCGTAATACATTTTAGGTCATCCTTAACGATACCACTAAATTTTGGTTTTATTTTACTACTGATTGTTACAAAACGTTTCAAATTTTCATAATGATCGTTTTGTGTATTCCTATCTTCAAATATTTTCGAAATAAACCAAGATGATCTAGCCTTGTCATTAATTTTACTAAAATCGTGCAATAACCTAGGCTTATTATTTCTAAACGCTGCTGGAACAGTCCAATCTTTCGATTTATCATTTTTAACATTCATTATACGTAATTGTTTTTTAAATTCGTTATCATTGTTCTTCTTTACACGTTTATTCATACTACGAATCTTCACTTTTTGTTCATTCGTCAAATGCAATGTTGGATTAGGCCCAATTTCTGATTTTTTGTGTATCGTTACTTTGACAAATGGTGCTGTCACTATGGCTAACTTTTGTACTTTTTTCTTACGACTTCGTTTGGACATCATTTTTTTCCTAAATTTTCTACTTTTCTCTCTATCTTTCTTCGATGAAGAAACAGAAAATGTTGTTGTCGCATTTGCGAACTGTCCAATTGGATTTATAGAAGGTTGTAGTAAACAATCGGTGATGATCTTCCTGTGAATGTCATTTTTCTGGCAGATTTGTCGGGTCCCGTTGTAGTGGCCCATCATCATCATCATTTCATGTAGGATTCGTGTCATCATCGATCTTAACTTCCCGGTGCACGTGTCGCCCGCCTGGGGACAGACGTATAGACCATGTCAAGAATCATTTTCAGCTGGTGTTTTTTTTTATTTTTTTTTTATTGTTATTTTTTATCTCCACTTTCACATTTTCTTGCACACATTTGATTAATTTCAGTCTTCTAGAATATTCGCTCAGTTTTTATTATTATTATTATTATTATAAATAATTGATTTAAAATTGTTATTCTCGTGATGGGAATTCGTTTATCAGACCCTTGGATCTTTCTTTATTTATCCTTTTTGATATTTATTGTGTATTGATGTTTTGATTTCTCCCTTATCGATTGCATTCGATTCTTTTGAAATTTCAACTTCCATTCTTGTGATTCATCATTTGCGAACGTGAATTTTGTTTTTTTAAATAGAATTTTGTTTAAAACGAATTTAGAATTACCAATGTATACTCATTTCTTTTTTTATTTATTTGTAAACAACTTATTTGCCAAATCGATTAATTCCACACAAAGAATGATAAAGAAATATTGTCATATGATTGTTAAAAGAGATTTATTTAATTAATAAAATTTAATAAAAATTCTAATAGTAGAATTAATTGTTTGGACTTGATAACGAGTACTATTTACATCCGTCAACTTTGTATTTTATAATTACAATAGAAAAATATAGAATAAAATGAAAATGCAATATTTCTTCTTACCTCTGTTGCAAAACGTTGATTAATCGAACCAACTTCTTCGCCGATCGGTAAACGGTGTAACATTTCTACGAGTTTCTCATTATTAATTTCATTTACATTGTTTCGATGATCTGTTAAATAAGATAGCCTGTTTTTTTCCTTCATCGTAGTAGAATCTTGCTTAGATGTTGACTCATACGATCGTGATTTTCCCATAAGTGTTAACATTCGTGAATTCTATTTCAAAATAGAATTATATAGTCATATATTTATATTACTTTTTATTTAAATAATATAAACGAAAAAAAATATTCTTACTTCGTGACAAAATGGTTTAATTTTGTTAAAATGATGAGATCTATTTTGAGTGAATAAAAATCTTTTATTAATACTAGCCACGTCGTAAATGGGAATTGTATTTAATGTTGAATATTGATATCTCGATATTCGTGGTGTTTTTAAATTATGAACTCCTTCGATCGTCCCAATTAATGTTATCTGCAATTAATTTTGAATATAATTTATCGTATTTCATGAGAATTACATTTTTTAATTGAGAAAATACCTTCAAATTATCTTCACCAGCGTAATATTTACGCTGACCGAGAGATTTGACAACGGATTTAGCGGCTCGGGAAAACATTGTTAAAATTTTATATGAATTACTAGAAATTTTTGGAACGCCTTCATATAGCGTTCGTCTGATCCAAACTAAATTAAAAATAGTTAGTTAAACGTTTGTTACTAAGCGACCATCGTAATTTTGTCAATGCAATTGTTTAAAAATAATTCAAGAATTATCGAGTATGCTGTGGGTACATTTGTAATGAGATAGCAAAATGATTGTACTATTTGTATTGTTCACTTTTTAAAACATATCAATTTGCTTAAGGATGATAATACGATAATACGATTATATATTATTAAAAATTGATTTTATTTAAAAAATATAAACTATATTTACATATAAAATATTTCAGTCACAGTATTTAAACTTTTAAAATAATGTTAAGTATAAAATTGTACACGACAAATGGTATATATATATATTACATTTTACGGAATAAGGATTAACAATGTAAGAATATATAGAAATATTTTTAATTGTCTAATTCTGATTGTTTATTTTCATTTTGAACATTTTCGGTAGAATTTTTTTGTTTCATCCATGCTTTAGCAGATGCCAGGAATTTAAGATTAGGTCTTTGGGATTCATCTTCAGGAAATACAAAATCGAATACTTCTTCCCATCCATCATTCTAAAACGATACAAAAAAAAAGATTAATATATATTGTTTTATAATGAAATGCTTTTTGTTAAAAAAAAAAAAAATAAAAAAACTTTGTAATATTAAATTACGTACTCCATCTTCTCCAACAATTCTTCTTCTTCGTTTAATTCTTCTCGGCATCTTGGCAATAATTTTACTTTGACTTTCTTCATCACCTTTCTCATTTTCAAAATCTCTCCATGCTTCCAAAAGTAATACTCTACTTTCTTTATCGCCATTTGAACGTAACGCATCATTTCCACGTTCAAAAATTCTTCGAGCTAAAGTAACATTATCGATATCTTCTGATGGAGAATTGGCTAATTCAAATTTGGCATATGCTATCAAAACCTGTAATATAATATTTATAAATTAATAACAAAAATGTTGCTCACAATTTATATATATACAAGAAAATATATTAACTCACTTTGACATGAAGTGTTCGTTCTAATAATCTTTCAAATAATTGTCTAGCATTTTCTATTTCATCTTGAGATATTTCAAAATCTATGTACGATTTCCATAAGAGTTCAGGCATATCCAACCTAAATAAATCAAAATGATAAAGAGTTTAACTATTTCTCTTTTTTTTAATGATAATAATAGTTTAATTACATTTAATTATTATTTATACAAATATAACTTACCTTGGTTGAGACACAGCTAATTCATAAATAGCCCTGGCACGATCAACATCTCCTAATAAAGTTTCTAATTCTGCAAACTGAATATACATTATATAATAAACAAATATAAGTACAATGAAAAATAAGATATATTAAATTATAAAAAAAGTAATTTACTTTCATCCATGTTGTGCAATTTTCAGGTCCAAATTCAAGAAACTTTTCATAAAGAATCCTACATCTATCAAATTCTCTAAGTTGTATTTCTAAATCAATGTAACCACGATACAATTTATCTCTGGGACAAATACCTAATGCCATACCCTAAATGAAACATTTAAAAATATAATTCAATATTTATAAATAAGAGCCCATAATAATAGTAATAATAATAACATACCAATGTTTTCCTTGCTACAGTCAAATTTTTTTGTCGTATTTCAAAAAATGCATAAAGTAGCCACATCTTAGAAAAAGTAAAATGTTTATGTGGTATTAGTTCTAAACAGGTTCTAAAAAATAATCAAATATTATAAAGTTATAATTTTTACATATATGTATATAGTAATAATAATAATTTTATATCAAATTAGTTGTTACCTGTAAACCTGACGACATCTATCAATATCTTCTGTGTCAAGTTCTTCATACAAAGCATAATTTATCCATAGATAGATATATCGTCTCCAATATTGTTTTTCCTATATAACAAAATTTATATTGTAAAAAATAATTGTAATATGATTTCAAAACTTTAAAAATTTAGGTATGCTTTACCTTTGTAGGAGGAACATTTGCTATAGCTCGTTCATAAGTTTCTCTAACAATATCAGGATTTCCTTCAGATTCAACTAATCTCAGATAATCGAACCATGCATCATAGTTTGAAGGATTTTCTTTTACTTCTTGTTCATATTGATATTTTCTTTTGCTAACTATTACATCTTCGATGCCTATTTAAACATTGCGTACAACTCATATTATTATATACATAATTATTGATATTAAAATAATTATTTTAGATTAAGCGAAAATGTTAATTACCTGAACGATCTCCATACTTCTTTTCATGTATAGTATATGCTTTATATATTTCTTCTGTTTTATCTTTAGAAATATTATCTAAAGCATACTTGTAGATTACTCTTGCCCTATCATGCTGTCAAAGAATTATTATAAATTATAATTACTATAATAGATATTGAATTATATATATTAGATATTGTTATTCTAAAATATTACTTCTCTCTGTCCTTCTTCGAATTTTGCAAATGCTATGAATAGTTTGACATCTAAACTTTCATCTCCAAAAAAGTTAACTGCACGTTCATAAACTTTACGGGCACCGTTTATAAAACCATTGGATTCTTCAAAACGTGCATATTTGATCCAATGTTTCACATCTGGATGGACCATTACAAAACGTTCAAAAATTTCTCTAGCTCTCTGTATTTCTTTATATCTTAATTCAAATTTAATATATGTTTGCCATGCTTGTTCATCGGGTTCCCATTCCATCCATCTCTCAAAAACTTGACGTGCTCCTAAAATAAAATTTATATTTAATTTAGATTACATAATTAAATATATCATTTTTTTTTTTTTGAATTTAATATCAAATCTTACCGGGAATATTTTCTAACATTTCTTCCATATATGTATACTTGTACCAAAATTGATTGGCTCTAGGTAAAATTGTAATAGCACGATCCCATAAATTTCTAGCATGATTTATTTGTCGATTTCTCATTTCCATTTCGGTATACTTTAGCCATAGTGTAATATTTCTATGATCAACATCTAATGCTCGTTCATATATAGATCTACAAAAGATATTGAACATATTTAGACTTAAGATTCTTTTAATAGACAACTAATACTTTAAAATTTAGTATTTTCTAGTTGAAGTTGAAGTACCTCGCTCTTTGTATTTGTTTTTGACTTTCTTCCCATTGAGCATATTTTATCCAATTAGTTATAACCATACGATTCTTACGTATGTTATCTTCATACATTTTTCTTTTCCGATGTTGATAGTCAGCCAATTCATGGGGATCTGAGATTTTTTGTTTAGGTGGCTAAAAAGTAATATTTATAAATGAATCAGATATGTTTAAAGTATAGTTGAACATCATTTCATCACATAAAAGTTTTGATTATTGTCCTTACCGGAGGTAAAATTTCCAGATCCCTTTCTTTAGCTTCTCGTAATAGCTGTTCAGCTGTAATTTGTATTTCAGCTGGTGCTTTGTTTTTAACCTACAAAAAAAAAAAGATTTAAATTATAAACATAAGTTAAAGACTTATAATAAGTAATTTCTGTTATGATGTATAATTATGAAATAAAATCTATAAAATTATGAATAATAATCATTTTACCTTAGCCACTTTGGGCATTTTTTGTGATTTTTCCATAATGATGGTTGATTCAATCCGACTTTTTATGTAATAAATACAATTTAAGTAATTTTGATTTTGGTAACACAAGATACTTTAAATTAAACAATCCAAGTATTCAAAACACAATTTTCTTTCTTAGTTTATACATAACACTTCAAGCATATATATAGGTATTTATTATTTTTATATTTTTCAATATTTCTTTAGAAGATACCTAAAAAATTGACACTATAATCACGGAGCATAGATAACAAGAGAGCGCACGACATAGGAAAATAACTAGCAAATACGAATGGTAAGAAAAGGAAAGATTATTTCGGAAATACGCCGCTAGGTTTCGTTATGTTCGCTAAAGTCAGGTTTATAACGTCATATTTTTCATTGACAATTGTTGACAATACTACATCAATAGCAATTGTATTAATGTTTTACCAGCTACTCTTTTTCCAGATTTTGAAAATCTCGTCCGAGAAATTATCGGATTTCAAATTTTTTCCGGGGCATACTATAATTTTCCGGCGTGTACTAGGGATCTTATAGGAGGGATGCGCCATGTACATTGCTGGG
This sequence comes from Polistes dominula, assembly GCF_049000335.1. Lineage (NCBI taxonomy): Eukaryota > Metazoa > Arthropoda > Insecta > Hymenoptera > Vespidae > Polistes > Polistes dominula. The sequence continues at coordinate 2,377,259 of NW_028300865.1, forward strand.
GGACCAGAACTTGATTTTGCGCGCGAATGATTCAAACATTGAAATTATTATGAAATAATGAATTGCATCAAATACAGAAAAAAATGAACTATATTTAATGATAATTAAAAATTTATATTAAAATAGAATAGGTTACACGAAAAAATTATTATAAATTCAAGCGGTCCCCCAAAATTTTCAGCCAATAGCACATGAGCTGAATATGAATGGCGCATCCCTCCTATAGGATCCCTAGCCTGTGCTGTCAGATCGTGGGTAAATCTTACCCTCTCCCTGTGCCACTGGGATTGCACACAATGAAAGTTATCCATGTCCGTGTGTTCGGGATGTCGAAAGAAGTCGAGTGTAACCGAAGTTGGCGGGCACGCCGGAGCGGCACACTATGAAAGCGACTCGTGTCCATGTGTTCGGACACTCGTGTTTCGATAACTTTCATTGTGTGTAATCCCAGTGGCACAGGGAGAGGGTAAGATTTACCCACGATCTGACAGCACAGTCCCTAGCGTGTACGATAATATTACGCCCCTGTGTCGATCAGACGAACTAAAGTCTCTGGGATCACTGGCAGTGATCCCATTCGTACGATAATTATCGTACACGTCACATAATTTGAAGCATTGTACGATCGTAAATTCAACTTGTACGATAATTTTTACGATAATTCTATATGTAAATATAATTTTCGATATATCTTGATTTTTGTTTTTGTTCGATTGTGGAGCGCAGTGCTCGCTCAGCGCCTCCTATTGCCCTGTACGGTACACGGTTTTATTTATATAGTTGGGAAAGTTTATAGTATAATGTCAGTGATCCCATTCGTACGATAATTATCGTACACGTCACATAATTTGAAGCATTGTACGATCGTAAATTCAACTTGTACGATAATTTTTACGATAATTCTATATGTAAATATAATTTTCGATATATCTTGATTTTTGTTTTTGTTCGATTGTGGAGCGCAGTGCTCGCTCAGCGCCTCCTATTGCCCTGTACGGTACACGGTTTTATTTATATAGTTGGGAAAGTTTATAGTATAATGTCAGTGATCCCATTCGTACAATAATTATCGTACGCGTCACATAATTTGAAGCATTGTACGATCCAAAATTTAACTTGTACGATCCAAAATTCAGCTTGTATGTAATTAACGATAACTCGAAATTTCGATAAGTCTTGATTTTGATTTTGTTTCGCGATTTGGTTGTCGGTTGTAGCGCACCCTACCGTACACGGTTATCAAGTTTGAAAAAGTTGGTACTTTTACTCTTTTTGCAGATTTGAAAATCAAAAAGTTATACAATTTCTAAATCTAAAAACTAATTAAGAATTAAGAATATCAGGAGTGTCAAATCGAAAATTCCTAAAATTCCAAATTTTTGCCTGTGGGTACGATAATTTTTCTGTGTGTACGATAATTTTACGGCCCTGTGTCGATCAGACAAGCTAAAGTCCCTGGGATCACTGATCACTGGGGATCACTGCTCCCATAAGAGATGTTACTCCTTACTTTATTATTACACGTAAATACGAACTGGTTAACCTAGTTCGTGAATGTAAAAATAAATTAAATTAAATATACTAATATTAATTTATTTTTTTTAGAATTATTTTTATTAAAAAATGGGGAAATGTTGTGCCGTTTCTGGTTGCCTTAGTGGCCGAAAGGCAAGTGAAAATTTAGGAAAAGTGGCTTTATTCAAAGCACCAAAAGTGAGTAACTTCAAAATAATATTAAAAATGTTATGTTAACAAATAATTGATTATTACATTTGTGTAGTTTTTAAATAATATTTTAAAAATGTTATATTTTTATTTTTTTTTCTAAAAGGATGTTAAAATGCTCAGTAAATGGAGCTCTGCTCTGGGTAAAGAATTAAAAAATACCAGTTTCGTTTGTGAATTACATTTTAATCCAAAAGATGTGATTAAAAGTAATCAAGAGATTCTAAAAGATGGTAGTATATATATTTATGAATACGACAAAGTTCATTTGAAGAAGAATGCTATACCAAAATCTAATGCTACTAACAATGCTAATAACGATGAAAATAATTCCAGCTTATTATCAAATGATGTTCGTCCAAATTCCTCTGATATAATTAACGATAATGTAATTGGTGACTGTAATTTAAATTCTATTGAGCCTATTAATATAATAATCGTAAATGAAATGATAAAAGAAGTAATTGAACCTGATAATAAAAATTCTGAAAACGCAAATCTTCCTGATAATACAAATAATGTGATTAATAGTGATAATTTGCTGATCAAAAATAATCCTGAAGAGTTTTCTTTATATTCCATAGAAACAATTTTAGAAACTCAACCACTACGTAAAAATTGGAGTTGGACAGTCATTAAAGATTCATATATTTTATTATCGTATATAAATTTGATATTGGAATTAGTTTGTCACGTGAAAATTTATAAAAATCTAAAAGTTACGGTAAGAAGCTTAACTGAAAATAATGATTTGAATGATCTCGAGAAATTGTTCTTACGTTACAGATCGAAAATGCCAAAACGAATATCCTTATTGATAAGAATGTAAATATTTCATCAATTGATTGTGTTTGGCAGTTATTAAGCTCTTTAGAAAACAGCTTTTTCTGCAGTGGAACTGGATACGATGAGAAAAAGTATCTATGAATCTAGATACATTAATTTATATAATAATAAATGCTATCATTAGTAATTAAAATCTCTAGTACCATATTATAATAGTTATTGAAACTCTGTATTTTATTTGTATAGATGTTCGCTACTTTGTACTGGTGTATTATTGGCAGATGAAAGGTATAAAAAACAAATGAAGGAGTACAGGTGCATTAATTGCCGAAAATTGAGGCATTTGATACAAAGGCGTAAGAATAAGACAATCGATTATAAAGCACGATGGATTAATGTCAAAAATCACTTAATTTTAGAGCTCCGAAAGTTAAATCGAGTTCTTCAGCAGGTAAAATTTTGTTTTTATTTAATTCATTCTTTAATTGTAAATAAACACCTGCGATAAGGCTCTATTAACCACTTTCGATCAAGTTGTCCACTTCATTTTTTTTTTTTGTAGAATGTACTTGGATAAAAAAGTTAATTTGACCTAAGAGCCAAAATTTTGAACCCAAGAATACCAAGCAAGAATAGACCAAATTTTGTCTATTGAGTCAATTTAACTTTTTATCAGTATACAAGGACTGTGACATCAATTTTAAAGAGTTTAAAGTAACCGGAAATTGAATTTTTCTGTACTTTGTAATTTCCGAGTCACTGTAATGTATGTGTATAGTTATGTATAAACTATAACTTTAGTTGATAATAACATCTGATGAAGATTTCTTTTTTTTAGAATAAAAGTTTAAAGGAAGAATTATTAAAATTACAAAAGCAATGTGCTGAAATTAAAGGAGAAATATTGTCTGAGAAAATTGCCGATTTACCTGCTTTGCAACAACAAACAGTTCGAAATTGTTTAATTGCTGCAAAAGCTAAGGGTGCTAAACAACGCCGTTATTCTGTAGAATGGGTGAATGAATGTCTTTTAATGAACGCTAAAAGTAGTTCACTGTATGAATACATTAGAAAAAAAAATATTCTACCTTTACCATGTAAAGACACTTTAATGAGATACGTACAAAATATCAATAATAAAAAAAAAATAATAATAAAATAAAATAAAAAAATTAATTATTTAATTTATTTATTTTCGTAATTTCTCGATTACGAAAGCAATATTCTGGATACTCTTAAAACTATAATAATTTGGTTTATAAATATTAAACATATTATATTTGTACTATTAATAAATAATATATACAATAATTTATTTATTATTTTTTTTTGTCATCAAGTATATTTATCGTGATCTACTCAAATAAATAGGCATTTGACAATTGTTTAAAAATATTTTTACTAGTAAATTTTCACAGAGACAATTTTTAATAGTTTTACATGGAAAGATTAAAAATGAACTATAAACTCAATTTCTTAAAATTTGTCTTTGCATAAATCTATTTTTTTTTTTTTAACAAAATGGTTTGATGCCTACTGATTTTTGTATTATGATTTATTAATATCAGATGTTTTTAACTTTGCAGATTATCTCTTAAACTTCTCGATATTTCTGAGTTGAAAACGTTTGAGGTTTCTAAAAATTTCCTTAAACTTTTATTTAATTCCACGTTTCTCAAAATAGTTTTTTTTCACAGCTGTCAAATAGCAACAAGATTCCCCGCGTAAGTATTTAAACGAGTACATCTTGAATGATAGCGCGCTCTACCGGTAAAATATCTGTCCCCTAAATTGATGCCGTTCTTTCAACATTACGTTCGGACTCCGGCGAGCGGCGCATGCGCATTACTCTGCTAGTAGAGGTTAAGGTAGCTGGTATCGTATACATACGTGTACGATAAGCATGATAAGTCTAATGCGCATGCGCAGGTACCGCATCAGTTAGAGAGAGATAACATCAACTTTTCGTTTTTTGCTGCCATATTCATGTAGAGACATTTCCACTTACACCACCGCCTATGGTTTGTCTCTTCTATTTGTGATATCTCTATGAAAAATTTCCCTAAATTGGGTATCATTAAGATTAGTTTTTAAGACTACATTATAATTAGAAAATTATGCCTTAAGTGATAAAAGTAAATTGATTATTAAATCTTACAAATTTGTATGCGTATATTTTTAAACATCCCTGTGAACAAGACAGAATTAATGCAACACCCAGTATATAGTGATAAATTGGACAAATTATCTAGTTTGCTTTAGGGATAATACCTTTCGTTATGTTTTTTATCTAATAACGGGTGTTTCAATCTTACTACGTGAGTTGTATATCTTTCTTAATTTTATTCTTAATCTAATTTCATAAGAGAGAAAAGAAAAAAAAATATGAAGTCTTCATATATTTAGTAGATTACTAGATACTGCATTAAGTCTAAGTTAGAGAGGTTAGGTAAATAAAAAAGACGTCGATTTAAACTTTTTCTTTTCAGATTATTATTTAATAATAATTTCGATAATATCAGCATATATGAAAGATATAAGTAATGAATAATTTTCAAATTAGTATGACTTGTCTTTACAAATTTTCTTCTCATTCATTTCTCAAATTTCATAAATTAGATCATTTAATCTTGTTAAAAGTCTATTATCAAAAGTATTATTTATTTAATTTTAACATTGTGTTTTTTTGTCTCTTTTTATAGAATGGATGGAATTGGGTTGTATCGTATATTTTTACAAACACATCAACCCCAGCTCAAGTCTTCCGGAGTACCAAAAATATTTTGGGAAGCGTTATTTAATAAATTAAAGAATCAAGATTTCGATGCCGGTCTTGTATTTCAATTGGCGAAGATTGATTATGAAGATGACGAAAGAGAGCCTAAGGATCCCATTTGGAAATTATTTGTGTCTGCAGAAAATGGTATTTCTATGATAGATCCTAATAATATATATTTGGTGGATCATGCGTGGACATATGATACACTTAATGCAAGAGCTAATTTAACCAATGTACCAGGCCTATTAGATAGAATGTGTTCTCTTATGGGATATGATATTGATAACGATGAGAATGAAAAGATTGAATTTGTACTTAAAGAAATGTGGAGATATAATCAGTCATTCTCTCTAAACAGCGGTACCATAGAAGATAGAATGCCCATTTGGTATATAATGGATGAAGTTGGATCTGCTATTAATCATAGCGATAATCCTAACTTTAGAACCGTACCATTTCTTTATTTACCAGAAGGTGTAACATATACACTATTATTTCCTATAAAGGATGTTAAGTTTGAGGAAGAAGTTACCAGAGATTTTATAGATGGTCAAACTAGTGATTTAAAGAAAAGACAAGCGTTATTATTACCATGGATAGATAATTCGTTTATCAATAAAAGTTTCGTACAAGAGAGTCCTAGTGAAGATTATTTTTTGGCTGGTCATATAGCAGAAGATTTACCAGACAAAATCAATGCGGAAGAAAATATAATACGAGGACCAAATGAAAAACTTAAAGTTTATTCACAATATAGTTATGTAAATAATTATTTAACAGATCCTGCATTTGAAATTGTTGACAGTGAAGAAGACGCTGATATTTTATGGTATAATTCTCATTTCAAGGAATATAGAGAATTAAGTATTCGTAGGCCTCGTGTTTTTGTCAATCAATTTCCTTTTGAAAATATTTTGACAATAAAGGATCTTTTGTGCATCGTGTGTAGACGTAAAGCATCGGATAAATCTTACGATGTTGATACATTAGAAACTTATCCGTTATGGTTACCAACGACATATAACTTAAATACAGAATTGGTACAATTTGTCGCATATTTTGAACAACGAGAATCGAAAAACTTGGATAATTTGTGGATATGCAAACCATGGAATTTGGCAAGAGGTTTGGATACACATATTACGGACAATCTTTTTCACATTTTACGATTACCAAGTACTGGTCCCAAAATTGCACAAAGATATATATCAAAACCAGTGTTGTATGATAGACCAGAAATAGGTTTTGTTAAATTTGATATAAGATACGTCGTCATGTTAAGATCTGTTTCACCATTGAAAGCATACGCCTATTCCAATTTCTTCTTGAGATTTGCCAACAAAGAATTTGCATTGAACAACTTCGACGTTTACGAACAACACTTTACCGTAATGAATTATTCCGAAAATACAGATCTATGTCATTTAAAGTGTGCCGATTTTATCATTGAATGGGAAAAACAATATCCCGATTATCCTTGGACATCATACGTCGAGCCAACAATATTAAACATGTTTAAAAATATATTTGAAGCTGCCGTAGCTGAAAAACCGCCCCAAGGAATAGCACATTTTCCACAAAGTAGGGCAGTTTATGCAATAGATTTGATGTTGGAATGGAATAAGACTAGTGAGATGCAACCAATTTTATTGGAAATTAATTTCTCACCGGATTGCAAAAGAGCATGCGAATATTATCCAGATTTTTATAACGATATATTCAATTGTCTTTTCTTAGATAAATATAATCCTGAAGTATTCCATGATTTATTTCCAACATCATCATCATCATCGACGTCGTCAGCATCATCATTGAACAATTAAATATTGTTATTCTCTCATTGAACTATAAAAGTATAATACCCCTAAGCGTATGCCCATTTTCATAAGTATCGAAAAGCTATTAGCCAAAAGTATCAAGAATATGCTATCGCAACCAAACAAAGAGCATTTACTTATTTAGAATACGAAGGAAGAGGTGGCTTAACGCATTTGGTATGCGTTAATGAGGACAAGTAGCTCTGGTTAATTTGTATATACGAGAGCGCGTTAAAGGGTACATCTGCAGTGTGAATTATTCGTAGCTTGCATAAATTGACACTGTTGTAGGAAGTCGTCTGGTGCCAGCCACTTAATGGAATAATAAACGAGGAAACAATTAGAACAGTTTCATGACATAGCTCATGGTCAACCTGTGTAACCTTGTATTCTGGAAACACACTGGTACTCTACTTATTTGATGTATCTCTGGTTGGTTGGTACTGTGTCTCTACGCTGTGAGATTTGACTATCAAACTAAATTGTTTAATTAATCCTAATGAAACGTAATACACAGTTATTAAAGTTATGTTTTATTTAACAAAAATAAATAAATGATTAAGATTTCATATAATATATATATATATATATAGATATATAAACTTACGGAAAAAAGTTGAATCGTTTTATAGCATGTCTGAACGATCTAATGCGAGCTTTTGCGACGAAAAAAAAAAAAAAAGAAAAAAGAAAAAAAAGACTTTTATTACAGCTTTCGAAAAGTACGTACGTTCAAGTCGACGTTTATATTCATAGCAAATTTTTATTGGACGTTGATACATCGTTTCATTTTGTATTTATTACATAGTTAAAATTAATAGGCATACCCTTGTCCTGTGAATACATCGTTATAAAACTCAGTGATTATTTTTTATATTATTTTTGTTTGTTTGTTTGTTTGTTTATTTGTTTGTCCGTTTTCAACTCAACACAACCATCGTGGACGTTTGGTATATCTCTCTCTCTCTCTCTTTCTCTTCGACTACAATCATTCCCGGGTAATAACGGAATTGCACAGTGTATTTTGTTAATTATCTTCGTATCCGTTATATTACCTTGTTTGACAATGACGCCCAACGGTGCGTCCGTATCCGTAAAAATCCCACCATTGTTCTCATATTTTATTCTAGTAAATGGGAGTTATTTTTAAACAAAAATTTCTTTTTCTTTTTTTTTTTTTAATTTAATATTTCTTTTTTTGTTTTTGTTTTCAGATTGTCGAGATTTAATGTTATATTCTCTCACACGTAATACTTGAACGAATGAATTTCAACGATGACGCCATTTTGTAATAGTTTTTATTCTATTTTATTTCTTATTCTTTTAAAAACACAATGTACAAGAGAAAAACAAATTATATAATATTATATTTAAATTATTTGTTTATATTTAAATTGTTGTTATTTAATAATATTGTTCTCAATACGTATAAATAGGAAGAATAAAACATAATTTGGCTTTTGTACAATACATCAAAGAAAAAATAATATTTGTTAAAGTGTTTATAACTTTTGTCCTTTTCATCAAATAATTTATGAACAATTCTTTAACAACGAATAAAAAAAAGCAATTAATAATAATTAATAATAATTATAATTTAAATAACAATCGACGATTGGACATATATTGTAAACAAATTACAATTCATTTGTTCTTCTTTTCTATGATTTTATCTCTTACAATATAAATAATTCGATTTATGATATTATTAATTATAGAATATAATTTTTTATCATGAATTTCGATATACTCATATTTATTTATTATTTAAAAATAATAATAATAATAATAAATATTTAATCAAACATCTCAATGATTGCTCATACAATTGAACGAATTGTAGACTGTGGGGGATGGAGTTTCTAAGGAACTGTGTTTAGTTTGTGAATATAAAAGGGTGCCTTAGAATGATGATGCATGCGTGTGGCTCCGGTTAGTCGGCGGTATTTTCTCAACACGTGACATAACGTGCAAGCAACCAACCTGCAAACGAAAGAAAAGAAAAGAAAAGAAAAGCAAAGCAAAGCAAAGCAAAGAGAAGCAGCATCGTTTTCCACGAATGCAAACCACCACCACAACCACCACCATTACCACCACTACTACTTTAGTATAACACCATCACAATACTATTACAAACGTTATAAAAACGTTGTTGTCGGCATCCTCCGACAAGTCGTCTGGCGCGTGTGCATCGTTGCACCTGCAACGCACCTACCCAACTTCCTACTGCAATTTCATCTACGCGAATTACGTATTACGTTAACTCTCTGAGGGTGTTTTTTATTTTTTTCTTTTTCTTTTTTCACACATATATATATATATATATATATATATATATATATATATATATATATATATATATATATGAAAGTACAGTCGACTAAGTATGTATGTGTGTATAAGAAATTCACTAAATATGTGAAAAATGATTTCTAGTTGCTGAAACAAAAATCTTTCAAGTGCTATTACAATATAAATGAAATATGATATTTTAAATGATATATATATATATATATAGATATAGAATACACATTTCTACGCGTTGTTCGTATTTGAAATTAATCGATAAATAAACGTATGCTAGTGTGTGCGTATGTGTTCAATTTAATAAATTGCAATCACACGAATATTTCCTTTTCCATTATCTCGTTTCATTATTTAAATATTATTATTAATTATAATTTATGCTTCATATTTCTTCCATCAGAGAATTCATTTAAATTCAATTATTCGAATAAATTATATTTATCATTGGGTTTTATTATAATCATTTTTATATAACATATACACAAATATATATATATATTTATTTATTTATTTATTTATTATATACATTGTTATTTGACGATTGAGATTGAACGTAAATATGAAAATCGAAAATTATCAAACAAAAAATATCTTCTTGATGATAATACATAATTAAATATTAAATATTGATTTCGATAGAAAATAATTTCATTTAATGATATACATTAAAAAAAAAAAAAAGAAATACACTGAAAGAAAGCAACCCTAACGCAACCCTGACACAACCAGATAAATTTCTAGTAATTGTAAGATATAATTAGGATAAAATATAATAAGAAAAGAAAAGGAACCAAAAAAGGGGATGAATAATGTGTAAAAAAAAAAAAA